>NC_056728.1:1634627340-1634824840 GCF_019279795.1 Protopterus annectens | reverse complement strand
TATGGCTGAGACCATATGATCGTACATTTGAATGTTTGAAAATATGAAAATAAAATAAACAAAAAAAAAACTAAACAGTGCTATCAAGGGGGAAAGCCCCCATGCACCCCGGCTATTTAAATATACCAACTCCGAGATTGCACTACATTGTGGTAAAGGGAATTCTTCCCGTTCCGTGCTCTATGGAGATCCCCATTCAGACCGTTCAAACTTTTAAAAGTTCGATCATATGGTCTTGGCACACACACACACACACACACACACACACACACACACACACACACACACACACACACACAGGCATGCTCACACACAAGCACACGATACATGCATACATATGCATAGACAGATAGCTATAGATACATATATCTGCATAAAATGTGTATATACAGACCTATGCGTATATATATATATATATATATATATATATATATATATATATATATATATATATACACACACACACACACACACACACACACACACATATATATATATATATATAAAAAATAAAAATATATATATATATATATATATATATATATATATATATATATATATATATATATATATATATAAAATAAAAAATAAAAAAAAAAAAAAAATATATATATATATATATATGCATGTATATATACAGAGAGAGAGAGAGAGAGTAGCATTTAACATGGTAGAAAACATGGACAAGCATTGCAAAAGTATTTACAAAGAAATAACAGAATGGACAATTGTATTTACAAGTATGCCATAGGCATTCACATATGATATTCATATGTAATTGGACTGTATTACATAACAATGCTGAAGTACAATTTAAGGGTTAGTAATTGGAGTAATACTGAATGATGCTAGTCACCATGCATAATTAGATGTATGCGTGCAAAACAAATGGGAAGCAATTGTACAGTTGGGAACAGAACCCTGGTTGCAGTAATGATTTTTGCTTGTTTTTGTTCATCCATGTTCAATGCAGAGTGTGAAAACTATTGTGAACTGTGGTAGCCTTTGGCAGACGGTGTCCTGTAGAGAATGACATTATGCATGCTTTCCTGTTTAGCTGTGATGGGTAGCTATCAGTTATTAATAGCTCTGAAATGTGCAGTCTGTAATCAGCTGCAGCATAACATTATTGCCATCTGTATAAACTATTGAGGGTCATGGGAGCAGTATACAGAGCTGGTAATCTGTACATGTGATCTATGATACAAAATTAGGGTGAATACTAGCTGCTAAAACAACTC
This sequence comes from Protopterus annectens, assembly GCF_019279795.1. NCBI lineage: Eukaryota > Metazoa > Chordata > Ceratodontiformes > Protopteridae > Protopterus > Protopterus annectens. The sequence continues at coordinate 1,634,823,599 of NC_056728.1, read as the reverse complement.
ATGTCTTTGTCCTTTCTGTCAGGTGAAAACCAGAGGCCTATGAACCACCTAAATTTGTTATACATATGATTGGCTGTATTACAGGAGGGATGAGTGCAATTAGTCCCATTCTAATTTGTAGCACTGATATTTATATATTGTTAATGACTACGTGTCCCACTTGGCACTGAGACACCTGCTATGCTTCCATGAGTATAGCACTGTCAGCCCATATCTATGCCAAATATGTATGCGTGGGGAAGTAGCACTACTAACATGGTGTACATAATATGAATGCATGTGAGAATCATATAAACACCAGCAGAGTGCACCACTGTGCATACGTTCAGCTGTTAACTCTCAAGCTCTTTATTCAAGAATCTGTGACAAAACCAAAAGCAATGGGGGACAAAAGCAAAAAGTCAGGAACAATTTTTTTTAAATATTATGCTAATTCACTTAAAAATGAATAGAACAACAGGCTGTACATCGGCATCCATTTTCTAAACATTAAGAAATATGAAATTCTAATGACTGCCATCATCAACTAACTATATTCTTCAGTGATTTACCAAAAAATCAAACATTTTACTATGCAGAGGGCAAAACTATGAGACAGCAATCAGGGAGCAGCACCATATGCCAGGCTCATACAGCTGTTCAAGTCTCTGTGTCACAGAATCTGCTAATTTGTATAGACACAGAAGTGTGAGCCACAGCATTGTGGCTGTTACATTACAGTGGTACATGTGGGTCACATGTCCAATGGATGGCTGTAGCAATGCAACACATCAACATGTACTGCTTACCCATGGTGAGTCCCTGAAAGTACCACAGTCAACATGTGAATTGTACCCGCTAGACATCACGGAGTACCTTGTTTGAAATGCATGCTAGGGCAAAATGCTGTGTGATGCCCTTCTGATGCCCTCACTAGCAATATGTTTTAGTGGTACAGCAATACACACAGAAGAGAAGAAGTGAGGTCCATGTGCCTCTCTTCTAGGACATGCAATGGTGGCATGCTGTTAGGTCATCATGCAAGCACTACTGAACAAGTACAGCTCCTGTCTTCAGAGGCATAGCTAGGGTAGCACAAAAGAGGCAGCCTTCCTGGGTGCAATGCCTGGGGATGTAGTCTTCAGTTCTGGCATTCAGAATCTGTTTGCTGATACTGCATTTGATGAAGTGCTTTAGTGCTCCATGTGTGGTCTAGTGTATTTCCTGCATTCAGAAATGAATGTCAGCACTGTATTTTCAGTCAGAGCTGAAGCTCTTGGTGTTCTATTTTAGCTGTAGCAAGTGGTTTCCTAGAGAAAGGATTTATTCCTTTGTTTATTTTTAATGGTTCTCAAGTGTGAGAGGACCTGTTAGTATTATTATTATTGTTGTTATTATTATTATTACTATTATATTATTATTATTATTATTATTAAGAGGACAACAGATTGGAGATTTGTCTAGGGCAACAGAGGAGCTTGCTGCAGATCACTACTGCCTGTGACCCACACCAACATGTCCAGTTAAATATAGTCTTAATTATATGATCCCATGCTATAGTTCCATGCCCTACACAGTTGGGCAACAAGTCATGCCAGAGCTATTGTAGCTCCATTTGCAGTTGTTGGTATGGATTGCTTTTTACCATTTGTGTAATGTGATGTGTCCCTCTCAGACCATGCTGGTAACAACCCCTATCACTCTATCTTATTGCTGTTTCTACACAGAAATGATCACATGTACTTTTCAGATTGTTCTTGTATAGTATATACATGGACAAACAGGAAGCAATACTTTGAGTACCCCAGGCTGACATGCATATCTGATGTGCATGCTCCACACTATTAGTGTTAGATTGCTTCCAATACAGACTTTTGTAGTTTGTGAGTACTATGTTAATTTTATCCCACTGCATGCCTCCAGTATATGTCAAGCCCTCTCATTACCTTGCATATTTCTTAGTATCTACAGCACACTTTATGGTGTAATGCAAGGTATGTATACAGCTAATTATATCACATCAACATGTTATGATAATACACATTATTTTAGGCAAATGACAGGAGAGTTCCATTCATCTCATGTGGCAGGCATGTCATGGCTATGTATAGGGTACTTCCTCTGCCCATATACATACTTAATGTTTATGTCATCTGTTTTTGTAGTATTTGATATAGGTTTGTAACAGGATTGTCATGCGAATGTTAATATTGCTGGGACTGAATGTTATGTTGCATTGTTGTTGATGATATTCGTAATTTTATATAATTTAGATATCAATCTATATTTGTCTATTTGTATACATATATATATATATATATATATATATAGAGAGAGAGAGAGAGAGAGAGAGATGTATACATCCAATGGGATCAGTGTTCTACCCTGGTTTACAAATTCAAAATAAATGAAAAATTAAATATCAACAAAAAACTAAAATACACCACTTAAGAGTGCTTCACGGAGTGGTTTATTGGCAATAATAAGCGCTTTCACCCATTGAATTTACTGAGCTTCATCAAACTACAAAATTCAAATATCAAAATCATTTAAATAACTTAATTAATGCAACAACAGCCCCAAAGCGAATTCCAGAAACAGGGTTTAGTGAGTGAGTACAAAATACAGACAAATCCCAGCACCAGAGAGAAGGCAACTGCATCAAGTAATATCAAGCAGGCAACTCCACTCTTAATTACAAACGTTTTATTAGCGTAAGCACTTTCATAACCAATGTTGCTTCATCAGATGCATAGCATTTTTTATATATAACATTTATAAAATATCATATCGTCCCATATCCCAATTTACCAATAAAAATATCTACATTTTAACAATGACAAAAATGTGATATAGTTAAGCAATAACCCACACCTGGGTGTGGGTAATGCTGGATTTATCCACGGTTGGTGTGGTTTGATCATGAGGGCGAAGCCCGAGTGGCCAAACAAAGACAACCGTGGGTAAATCCAGCATTACCCACACCCAGAAGTGGGTTATTGCTATTATACAATGACATTATTTAAGAAAAAAATACTTACTTTTCTTAAATAATGGCATTGTATAATGCATCCGTGCTGCCCTTCTGCAGCTGTCTGGTATTCTGCAGCAGTTCTGATGTACTGCGCATGTGTATGCTTACGCAGTACATCAGAACTGTGGGTGGAAACAATGGAGAAAGCAAGATCTCTGTTGCTTTTTACAAAGTGTCTCACTATGTTAAACCCATTTAACATAGCGAGACAGCTTTAGAAAAAGCAACGGAGAAAGGAAGATCTCTGTTACTTTTTTAAAGTTGTCTCGCTATGTTAAACTCCTTTAACATAGCGAGACAGTTTCTAAAAAGCAACGGAGATCTTGTATTCTCCATTGCTGTTTAAAAAAAAAGACTTATACTAATGGAAAAGTCCGGGCGACTGGACCATTTTCCATTAGTATAAGTCTTAGATTTACAACGTGCACGCTGACCAATCAGTGTGCACGTTTTGGAATTTTAATGGGGGTTCGTTGTATAATAATATATATATATATATCAAATAAAGTTAAAATGTTGAATTTCATTCTATGATAAAAATCATGCATACACTCTACAACTTTTGCACATATAGTACATTTGTGTACATATCCTCCATATATAAATCTAGACCATAACTTTTGTTTGTCCTTACTAAATATTCATGGCCCTCAATTTCAGAATGCTGGTCAATGAACAGCAGTCATTAATACCAGGGAGTGTTGTGGCATCCATCCCTAGCTGCCATATTGTTTCCTTAAGTTCTAATTTATTTTTATCAACACCTCCTCTTTCATTGACATTGACCCTGTCAATGACGAAAAATATAAACTTCTTAAAATCCGCACATACCCAACTGTGTGTATATAAGGCATTGCTGCTTTTCTTACTTTTGATGTCTCTAACATGTTCAGCTATTCTTTTTTTCAACTTATGAATCATTTTGCCATCATAAAAGGCTGAACAGGTAGTGCAAGTTGCAATGTACACCACCATCATAGTTTTACAATTACAGTAGCCTGGACAAGATATGCTACAATGGTATGTGTTCAAAGCTACATATGGGGCAATACTGATATACCTGCAAAACTTACACATATTGCACTTCCCCATTTTGGACCTATACCTTTTTTCGTTGTTGGTTTTGACTTGTTCTATAGAACCTTTGATGTTTATTCCATGACTAAAGGTCACCTTTGGATTTATCACGTAAATGTGCTTTCATTTCCTGGTCCATTAATATACAACAAGCAGGTGCGAAAAAAATAACTTCTGAATGCTTAAATACTATGTTGAATTTGTCAAACTATCAGTTAACAAATTCTGACATTTCTTTAATGAATAAGGGGTTACAATTTATACCGAATGCTATGAATACAATAGTAGAAGCAATAACAGATTTGAATATCTTTGTAAGAAATGTTAGTTTAAAATTAATTTTCAGAAATGCAATAAGTGAACACACAGAAATATGTATATGTAAAAGGTCAAGTGCCTTTGTACCTAATAACTTCCCAATCTTAAATGCTTTTTTAGCTATTTGTGATTTGCGATTTAAGGACTCTTTATAACACTGGTATGAAGAGAACTAAGAAGCACTTTAATATAACATATGCAGGATATAAAGCATTATGTGATTTATATCATAATTCAGATATAGTTATAAAGCAAGCTGACAAAGAGAGTGCTATTGTGTTGTACAATATATATGACTATGTGAATGGAATGCATGATTTCTTGTCTGATGAAAATGTTTTTAAAAGGATTACTTTTTCTGACATAAAGAAACGTATTACTGATGTAAATATGTCAATATATGACATGCAATTACAGGGAGATATTCCTTTAGATATATTTAACTTTTTTATGGTTCCAAGTCCTGTAACTCCAATTATATATGGTATTCCTAAAGTACATAAATCCATGACCAACCCACCAATGAGACCTATAGTCTCAGGGAAGGGTTGGATCATGGAACCATTATCCTTATATGGGTAGAAAGTTCTGAGTAAATATTTGCCTCAGTGCAAAAGCTATATAAAAGACACAGGGGGGCTTTTTAATTAAATTACATACTTGGTATAAGAATAATAAGGAACATGACTATCTATTAGTGACTCTTGATATAAATTTGTTATTCACGGTTATTCCTAACGAGTATTGCATTAGTGCAATACATGCTTTTTTAATGTACTAATACTGCAATGTTGGGTAAGAAAATTGAAAATATATGTGAACTTATTGAAATAGTATTAACTAAGAATATTTTTATGTTTAATGGTGAACCATTTCTACAAGTTTCTGGTATTGCAATGGGTACTACCATGGCTATCACTTATGGAAATTTAGTGTTAAACCAGTGGGAGCATGAATTTATATCTAGCTCTAATAATCCCTACAGAGACAATACGTTTTGTTGATGATTGTTTTCTAATACGGAAAGGAGGTGAACAAGTACTGTTAAATTTTATTGAATATCTGAAAACGTCTACTGAATTTTTGAAATTTAAGATCAATTACTCTAGTAATACCACTGTCTATTTAGATGTTCAGATAGATAAATATGTGACTTTGTTAAAAACCAGTATGCATAATAAAGAAATATAAGTTTATATATATACCCACATGAGAAGCATGCATGCTCCCCATGTTTTTAAAGGCATATTGAAGGGACAATTTATCAGAGCTAGTAAATTAAATACAGAATATGATGTTTGCAAGGACCAATTATTAGAAATGGCCAATAATTTAGAGAAAGGGGCTATAATGATAATAAGGTAATGGAAATTATGAGTTATGTAATGGATAATAGACTGCAAATAGCATGTCCCTATTTTTATGAACAGAATAGTGAGGTAAGAGATAGAAATTCATGTAATAAGATGGATATGTAATATATTATTACATATAACCTTAGAACTAAGGAAGTAATAAATATTATTAAAAAGAACTGGAGAATGTTGATGGCTATGCCAGAATTAATTAACATAGTAGGTACAAGGCCCAGGTTTGCATATAGACATTGTATGAACTTGAGAAGGAAATTATGTTATAAAGACTTTAAACCTATTAACACAGGAATAACTATGATGAAACATGGCACTTTTCCTTGTCACAATTATACTTGTTGTGCAAATATAAGTGAAACAGCATATTCTACATACCCTGTCACCAATAAATTATATAAATTTTAATGCCAAGCAACATGTAATACTATGTCAGTAGTATATATAGGGACTTGCAGAGAATGTCCATATTTTTATGTAGGGAAATGTATCTATAAGCTAAAAGATAGAATGACAGAACTTAAATCAGTTATTCATAGAAACATAAAAAACAGTGCTTTAGCTAAACACATCAAGGATACAAATATCAAACATGACTTTAAATTTAAGGTCATGGAAGTTGTGCAAAGAAACCCTAGAGGTGGAGATACTAACAATACTTTAGAAATAGCAGACTATATATGGATTATTAGACTACATGCAAATATTTTCCCAGGACTGAATAATGCAATAAATGTAAAACCATTGTTAGTGAAGAAACAGATGCAGTTATGATAGATTTTATTTTATTCAATGTTAATATAGTTTTAAGTGGTTTTATGCATATTCTAATATGTAATTAATTTGTTATAATCATTGGTTGGCTGTGTCACATGACCTAATTCAAGTCAGTATTAATTTAATTGATTTGTTTTATTGTTTAAACACTGAAGAAAGGTAAAACCTGAAAGCTTTGGTGTTTGTATCATTAAAGCGTTTCTATTTCTAGATTTGTATTTTTTTTTTGAGTTTGTATGGTTTTATCTGGACATAGTTAACTGCAGCTTATTCTGTATATTATTTACACCAACATATGGGTTGATCCCTAGCTGGTAGAGTTTATCTATTATGCCCAAGTGGGGAATAGTGTTGCAGGCTTTGGCTAGGCCATGGTAGGTGTTGTTCACCATCTTCACCTCGTCCATGACTTTGGTGACTGTTTTGAAGAAGTCGACCAAGTGTAACAGGCATGATCTCCCTTTGACAAAACCAGACTGTGTAGGGTCAAGCATTTGGAGGTTGCCAATGTCCTTGTTTATAAGGTCATGGATAATGCGTTCCATGGCCTTGCAGATCAGACTAGTTAGGCTGATGGGCATCTAATTGCCTGTGTTAGTGGATGCTCCACCTTTGTGTAGAGGGATGACAGTGGCTGTCCTCCATTCGGCTGGGATGAAGCTAGTGCTCAAGCTTTGGTTGAACAGGGTGCCTAATGGAGCTGAAACCTCATGTCTGAGTTCATGGAGGACACAGCCAGGGATGTTGTCAGGTCCCATGGAGACTGTATTTTGTGCCTTTGAGAAGGCATTAAAGACCTGCTCCTTGGTGATGAGAGTTTCCTGGTTTACTGATGGGGGGTGACATTTTTACTGAACCTGTCTGCTGGAAGGTTGGCTATAGCTATGACTTTTGTGTATGTGGTGTTCTTGACCACCAGTTCAGAGCAGATTTGGGTGTTACCTTTGAGACGGCAGACTTATGTGAAGAAGGCCTTATGATTGCCCTTAGTGGATGTGGCCAATTTAGACTTGAATTTAGCCTTAGAGGATTTCACCAGTGACTTTATTTGCTTGTTCCAACAAAGGAGAGATTGCTCCAACTTGGCATCTGCTCCTTCTTGGTTATAGACAGCACGTTCTTCCTTTTATTATAGAGTTTGTTTATTGCTGCTGTCCACCAGACAGGTTTACATTTTCCTTGAGGATAATAATTTGGTCCTGTCAGGTATTGCTGAGTCCATACAGCTATGCAGGTGCTCATATAGTTTTTTGGTGTAGGCTTGGACATTAGTGCTGGTTCCAACTGAAGGGACAGTGGCTGTGAGGCTGCTTATACCTGCTCTCAGAAGATGGTAGTCAGCTTTGTAAAAGTTTCTTTGCTTGACCCTGACAGGGGGATGTCAGAGAAGATGGTGACTTTGAAAGTGATCACTTTATGGTCAGATCTAACCAAAGAGGATGACAACGTAAAGGTGCTACAGTGGCTAATTATGTTGGATAGTACCAGGTCCAGAATATTTTCACCTCTCGTGGGGGTGTCAACCAGCTGATCCAATGTATTTTCATTGACATTGTTGAGGAATCTCTGGGTGTTGTTCTTCCACTCTGTGTTTGGGTAGTCAAAGTCAATCAGGATCAGGGTAGAAGGATGAATCTTGATGGATTCAATTAAGTCCAGATAGGTGGATTGGGTGTCCTGAGTCATGGTTGAAGGTCTATAACTATCTATGATTTGAATAGGTGTTTTGTCAACAGTTAACTACACTTGGAGTGCGTGCAGTGTGTCATACTATTTGACTAGCCAGGAGGTGTGTATGTCTTTGATAAATATTAAAAATCCACCTCCTTTGGCTTTGTAGCTCTCTGTTTGGGGTCTGAAAGTATGGTAGGATGAGTAACCTGGTAAGGCTGGGGTGCTCTCTGCAGCTTTGAACCAGGTTTCAGTGACTGCACAAATGTCAGCATTCTCCAGGGCAAGGAATGCTTGCAGCGAGTGCAATTTCATGCTAAGACTCCTGATCTCAGAGCTTGTGTGTATATGTGGGAAGGGTATGTGGGCACCCTCCCCCATTCTGGAGATGTGTAAACTTTTTACTGGTTTTTATTTCATTTTTAAATTTGTTAAGAAATATTAATATTTTGTCCATACACGTTTGAGTATTGACCACATTAGAGTCTATTTTTTTCCTACAGCATAACATCCTATGGACTTAAGTTAGAAATAGATGCCAAATATGTTCATGTTTCCAGAGAAGCCATGTCACAGAATCTTATGAAGTGCAGTGTGAGTCTGCACAGCAAAATTAGCATTTAGTGATTAATAGTATATGCTAGGATGCTTTGCAAGATGATGCAACTAGGAATTGAAATAAAGACCCAGTCTAGGATATTCTTATTCTGTATATCTCGTCTGTTTGAGTTGGGGTCATTTAACTCATTCTTAAAGCTGAGTGACTGAGTACAACCACTGCAATGAACTGCTTCCATTCAGTGCTTAAGATCACCAGTAAGGTCTAAGTTAGGGTTTGTGATGAGATGTCGAAAAACCTCATCTACATTAGCAGTGGTTCCATCTGATGAAATACACACCAGTAAAAGAACTGTTTATGTTGATTTTTTTTAATAAAGGCTCTCTTTGAGACCATTTCAAAAATTATTTATTTCTGAAAAGAAGCTGATAATGATATTTCAATAGAGAACAGCCATTCCACCTAGGCCTTGCAGGTTCCTATATAAGGGCTTCAGAGAAAGAAATAACATCTCTTTGGTCACAGACAAATTGATAAATTGAAAGATGTATGCCCACCCTTGCAAAGACAATATGAGATTTAACAAGGAGATAACATAAAGATAATTAATCCTGATTTAATTATGAGACTGTGCAGCTGTAGCTCGTAGCTCATAATGTTGATCTGCACAAATAATCTGTTTTGAAATGCAGTTTAAAGTAAAACTTTATTTTGCAAGGTTTGTGATGACCATGCCATGAAGGAGTTAAGATGTTATGACACCTTAAGCAGAACTAAAATGAAGCAATATGTAAACAATAAAACAGACTTTATGTACAGTAATTTTAACAGAGAAGTTCCAACTAGCCCACTTATTTTTCTGGCAAGAACTACTGTATTACTGCCATTGAGGACTCAAACATATGTGCATATAGCAAAGAGCAAAGATACACAAAGATACACTGTCTCTTAAGAAGTTTTGCAGCAACTGCTCTAGATTGTGAATGTGGCAAGATTCCAACAGAACTGACAATGAGGATGGCATAGAAGGCATTACTCAGAGTGAAAATGAAATCAAATCATTTAAAGAGACGTTTTTGCAATTGGAAGGAATTAAAATTCATACTTATCATGTATCATTTAGGTATTTGTTTATTGCTTTTTCCACTTCAATGGAAGTATTTAATTGCTGCAAAACAGTAATTTCATAAGAATAATCATTTGATATCAGCAAGTCAGTTGTCATCAGAAATACTCAGTCTAGGGATCTAAACCTCTTCTCCAACATCAAAAGAATGGTTTGGAAGGACAGGTATAACTCACAGAGGATACCGCTGTTGTGGAACAGACTCCTCATCCACATAAAGCAAAGTTTATCCCTGCGCAACTTGGAACTATGGATGGGAAACAGAAAATTTACCCCAGGACTGCATTCTGTACTACTAATGGACAGAGGCAGCTCCTAAAATGTTTTATCCCATCCATAGGTTCCTTGTTATGTATGTCTACTATTCTCTGTCATTCCAGTCCTGCCCTGCCGCTGGCTGCTGGTGTCACCCGTTGCTTGCCCAGTCTTTCATTTCCTACCTGCCAAGGTGTTTCTGCATAATATTTGCCAGAATTACCACCTCTGATAGCAAGCCACCTGGAATTCTACTCAAGTAAAGTAAAGACACAACGTTCTGCTACCCAAAGATCTCCAAGTCTTGTCCAGTCTTTCGTTTCCTACCTCCCAAGGTGTTTCTGCACAATATTTGCCAGAATTACCACCTCTGATAGCAAGCCGCCTGGAATTCTACTCAAGTAAAGTAAAGACACAACGTGCTGATACCCAAAGACCTCCAAGTCTTGCCCAGTCTTTCGTTTCCTACCTCTGAAGGTATTTCTGCACAATATTTGCCAGAATTACCACCTCTGATAGCAAGCCACCTGGAATTCTATTCAAGTAAAGTAAAGACACAATGTGCTGCTACCCAAAGACCTCCAAGTCTTGCCCAATCTTTCGTTTCCTACCTCCCAAGGTGTTTCTGCACAATATATGCCAGAATTTCCACCTCTGATAGCAAGCTGTCTGGAATTCTACTCAAGTAAAGTAAAGACACAACGTGCTGCTACCCAAAGACCTCCAAGTCTTGCCCAGTCTTTCGTTTCCAACCTCCCAAGGTGTTTCTGCACAATATTTGCCAGAATTACCACCTCTGATAGCAAGCTGCCTGGAATTCTACTCAAGTAAAGTAAAGACACAACTTGCTGCTACCCAAAGACCTCCAAGTCTTGCCCAGTCTTTCGTTTCCTACCTCCCAAGGTGTTTCTGCACAATATTTGCCAGAATTATCACCTCTGATAGCAAGCTGCCTGGAATTCTACTCAAGTAAAGTAAAGACACAACGTGCTGCTACCCAAAGACCTCCAAGTCTTGCCCAGTCTTTCATTTCCTACCTCCCAAGGTGTTTCTGCACAACATTTGCCAGAATTACCACCCCTGATAGCAAGCCGCCTGGAATTCTACTCAAGTGAAGTAAAGACACAATGTGCTGCTACCCAAAGACCTCCAAGTCTTGCCCAGTCTTTTGTTTCCTACCTCCCAAGGTGTTTCTGCACAATATTTACCAGAATTACCACCTCTGATAGCAAGCCGCCTGGAATTCTACTCAAGTAAAGTAAAGACACAACTTGCTGCTACCCAAAGACCTCCAAGTGTATGTGAATTACCTACTGTTTTTTATCTCCTCAGTATTATGAAATAATTCTGCCACGTGTAGTGCCCCTTCGCGTGTCGCTAGCAGCCTGCAGCGGTCTCCTTTCCCCCTAACTCCTACTTTTCTCCTCCGCTACTTTCGTGGTCGCAATTACTATTTTAGCCACTAAGTGGCAGTGTTACCCTTCATGTTATTTAGCCATATATCCTTACAGCCCCAGTCCGTGTTAAAACAGTAAACTTTTTCAAGTGGTTCTCCACAATAGTTGGCTCATAGTTGTAACTCACAACAAAACTAATAAAATAAAGCCCATAGCTGCTTCCCAGTACACACCTACCTGAATAGACACATGCTCTAGGCCTGTTCTCTATATTGTCCCTAGTAGGCAATTCTCTTCTCCTTGTTCTACCCACTCCGTTCGCCCTACAGGCCCACTCTGCTCCCCTACTCTACCCCCAAATTCCACCCACCCCAGTACATCTAAACTTATACTCCAAATAAGCCACACCCTCTCCCTTACAATCCCATCCACCCAACCCATCTCCAACCAAACACTCGTACAACCTGCCCCCTATCTATCACTAATCACCTCTCCTACTATTCTCTAACTAACTTACTTCTCCATGTAGTCTATATCATACCTACCCTCCAATTAATTCAAATTTCACCATGCTTCCTAAACCTACTTCCTTCTCAACTCAAACACTCATCCTTCTCTCCTTATCCTATATTTACTATCTCACTCAGCCCCTTTCTTTCAACCATTCATCATCTTTTCATATTACCATTCCACTTCCCAAACCACCCTCTCACCCATCAATCCTTATATCACCCTGCCTATATCCCATCAACAACCACCTACTGTTTCCCTACAAACTTGTTTTTATCCATAAGCATTCAGCTCCCTCAGCAACATACCATGCCTCTCCAAATCTCATGACACACTACTCCAATAATAAGGTATCCAAGCACCTCCTCAATCTAATTCACCAGCTAACTACCATCCTTCTCTCTGGAGACATACACCCTAACCCAGGCCCCCATACCCCCACCTCAACATCCAAATCCATCCTATTCACCTCTCTAAATGCCCAAAGCATAGACAACAAAATCCCCAACCTCCATGCCTGGCTCCACCACAATCAACCAGATATCCTAGCTATTTCTGAAACTTGGTTAAAACCTCATATAAATGACTCAGAAATAACACCCCCCCAACTATTATATCATCAGAAAAGATAGAACCCTCAAAAGAGGGTTCTATCTTTATGGCTCCTATATTCATCATCCCTATCTGTTGTTCCTTATACTAAACCTATTCCCCAATTCAACAATGCGGAAATAATCTTGGCACTGCTTCAACTAAATAAACACAAATACATATGCATAGCTTCAATATACATTCCACCTGGGAACAATATCTCTGTACTTGAAGCTATTTTCTCCTGGCCTTCCACCAACATTAGTAATGAAACAATAATCTTAGGTGACATAAATATAAATTGGTCCTCCATCCAGTCCTCCACAAACTCCCTTAATATTAACCTTTATAATTTCTCTCAGCTAATCAATTCTACTACTAGACCCTCTAAAGACCTCTCCAGTGGCAGTATCCTACTGGGTATTAGTTTCTCACCCTCACTATTTCTCCAATAGTGGCATTCTTCCCAGTTCCCTCAGTGACCACCTCCCCACATTTGCCTACCACCTTCCTTCCCCCTTACAAAATCTCATAACTATATTTCCACTCATTCCCTTAAAAACATTAATCCCAATACCTTCTCTAACTCACTAAAATCAATAAACTGGAGCCCTCTAAAACCTCTCCCCCTAGATAATGCCATAACCTACTTCAACTCAATATTCTTAAACTTCCTAGATGCATTTACCCCTTTAAAAAACTAAAGAATAAAAAGCAAAACTGCCCCATGGCTAACCAAGGACACACTAACTGCCATTTACCTTAGAGACAAAGCTTGGCTACGCCACCAGAAAAATAAGACCCCCTCCACCCTTAATGAATACAAAGCACTCTGCATCAATGTCAAAAAGCTTATCACAGTAGACCGCAAAACCTATTTCTCCATACTACAAAGTACCCATAAAACAAATCCTAAAAAGTTCTGGAATGGAATCTCCATCATCCTTAATCCTGGCAAAAAAGAAAACCCTTGTCCTGACCCTAATGCTCTAGACCTAGATCTGGCCACACAATTCAACTCTTTCTTCATCAACTCAGTAAGCAAACTTACCTCATCCTTCACTGACAATACTAGTCCCCCTACTACTTCAGCTCCTCCCCTAGCCTCTCCTTCCCCTTCACTCTTAAATACCTCTACCCCTCAGCACTCTCCTTTTTCTCTAAAACGCATTCCCACATCCACCATAAAAAAACTTCTTCAGAAACTGAAACCTTGCTCCAATGCCCCCGACAACATCCCCTCTTACTTTCTCAGCATAGCTGCTGAAGCCATTGCCTTTCCCGGCTCTATCTTAATCAATCGCTCTATCCAAGAAGGCTATGTACCCCAACTTTGGAAATTGGCCTTCATCTTACCCCTTCACAAAGGGGGCAACAACAATAATATCACACATTTCCGTCCAATCGCCCTCTTATCCCCCATCTCCAAAGTACTTGAAAAATGCATCCATCTACAACTCCTACCCTATCTTATAGACAACCACTTACTAACTCCCACACAGCATGGGTTCAGACCAGGCCACAGCATGACCACTGCTCTTCTTTCCTTCCTAGAAACTGTTAATAAAGGCCGTGACTCTGGCTGTACTGTATCTACCCTCCTACTGGACCTCTCTAAGGCCTTCAATACCATCTCACACAAGCTTCTTTTAACTAAACTCTCTAATCTAAACCTATCCCTTTCCTCTCTCAACTGGTTCTCCAGTTACCTCTCAAATAGACAACAAGCAGTTAAATGGAAAAAAGCTACCTCCCCATTCCTCAAAACCCCCACAGGAGTACCACAAGGCTCCATACTGGGTCCCCTTCTGTTTAATATTTTCATAAATGATTTCCACCGCTCAATCCCTAATGCAAACCTTATTCAATATGCCGATGATTCAACTATAATCTGTTCTGCCACCTCTATCCCCACTCTCTTAAAACTCACCCAGGATGCTTTCTCTACCACTGAACAGTGGATGAGAGACAATCACCTAGCACTCAATGCCTCAAAAACAAAACATATGTTATTTACCCCTTCCAAAACAACCTCTATGGATAAAAACTCATTCTCTATCACCAGCCACAACAATACACCTCTCGAAATAGTATCTGATGCCAAACTATTAGGTGTCCTCATTGATGACCAACTTAAATGCAACTCCCACCTACAAATAAACATTAAAAAAAACACTGGAAACTTGGTATGCTCTACCGCCATAGTCACTATCTCACTTCCTCTACTAAGTCCACTCTCTCTACCACATTCCTCATCCCTTCCCTCCTATATGGTGCCCTACTCCTAACCAATCTACAATCCTCACTTAAGTCAAAAATCTCCTACTGCTATAATAATATCGCCAGGTTTGCCACTAGCCGCAAATCTTCTACCCATCACTGTATTGCCCTTCACAAACTAAATTGGTTAGAGCTACCCAATTATCTCACCTACATTCAACTCACTCATGTTCACAAATTCATTTTTAACCCCTCCCTCTGTCCCTCCCTATGCTGCTCCTTTAAAATGCACCTTCCAGAAAGATCCTTAAGATCCAATAATCAAAACTTGATAGAATTGCATAAACCCACCCGCCCCCCCTGGCAAAAATCTACTATCTTTGCCCTTACTCGGCAGTGGAACTCCCTACCACTACCCATCCGTACCATCTCTAGTCACTCTTCCTTCAAGACCTCACTCCACTTACATCTAACATCTCTCTGGGAATGCTCCTGCTCCCATCCCACATAATCTCTTCTCCTCTCTATACCTCAGTTATCTCATATACTTCTAACTCCTGTTTCTTTCCTTTGTAAAGTAGTAGCAAACATTTACAATAATTCTCAATTTTCTTACTTTTGTTTGTATCTTTAAACACTGTTATTTTATTTGTATTTCTGTATTTAATGCGATACAATTACATTATTATAATTTTTTTATTATTATGGAGCTTTTCTCCCCAGGAATCCATTGAAAACGGGTTCTTCTTGGCCCAATGGACTATCCTGGCAAACAAAATGCAAATGTATCTTTCAGCTTTTCCTGGTTAGGGGTCGCCACAGCGGAACTCCGGTCCACTAATGACTGGCAGTAGATTTTTACGTACTGAGTTGCCAGCCCCGACGCACAACCTTCAACAAAGGTATGCCCATTCATGCATGTCTCCATGCAGAAGATGCTTTAGCTGAGAATCGAACAGGACAACGTCTTACTGTGAGGCGACAATGCTACCGCAGCACCACCATATCATTTTTGACCATGGGATGGGTAAAGCAAATATATAACCAGATGGGATAGTTTATTTTTAGTGCAAAAAGGGAAATTGGTTAGGCTAAAAATGGCCTGCAAGGGCAGCTAGTTGAGTACTTACCTATGAACTTATAAAAGTTATTGTAAAATGTTGTAGGGGGTTTCGTTTCCCAGATCTAAAACATTTACTGCAAATTTAGAACATTTTAAAATTTCATGTGATAAACAGAAACAAATTAAATGAGATTTTAGAGTTTAATGGTAAATTCAAAACGGTTATATTGGAATTGCATGTTAGGTTAAAATATTGCTAAATTAACTGCATTGCTTAAACAAAAAGAAATGATAAATATAATGAAATTTTATTCAGCCCTAACATTGGCACCTAATTAGACCCGCTATCCAGGAAGGAAACATTGTTATCAGATAGTCTAAGCCAATGTGAATGGACATACAACATTACTCTAAAAATCCTTCCTTGAAGTACTTCCATGATTCTAATGCGCCTAACCCACATTAACCTTCAAGCCTAAATCTCTGTACCTTGACCAAGGGCAAGAAGCATTAACCTTCAATTTGGACAAGCTAAGAATAATCCTAAACTTGAGTTTTAATTGGCTTACAATATTCTTTTGACAGATGGCCCTAGAAAGAATGTGAAAACAGATTTGAACAACGGGAGTCACCATTAGCAATTTGAAGCCAGAGCCAATAAAATGTGCCATCAAAAGGATGTGTCTACACTTTGTTCATTTATTCATTCATCTAGCAATCCATACAACCAATTTTTAAAGCTTATATTTTCCAGAGTTCTGCTGGTAGCAACATAAGCAGGTTAGATGAGTTTTGCCTGTTCCCAACAGCACTCTTCAACCCATCCTGCAGATTCTCCAGGCATTCCTAGTCAAAATGAGAAATAAAATAGCCCAAAATGACATGGGTCTGCACTTCAGGGCCTCCTCCCATTGTGCCACATATGATATACCTCCTGTGGGAAACTTCTAGACAGTATCCTACAATATACCCAAACCACATTAACAGACATACAGAAACAGTTTCAATATTCCAACATCTTCTATGATTGTTAAGCTCATCACTCTGTTATGTAGGCAGAGCCAAGCTACCCAGGAAAAGGAATATATTTCTTTTACTTTTACGCTCTATCTTGACTTCTCAGTCACTACTCAAACCTCCAGTGAACTTCAATTGCAATCTTCTACTGAGAAAACAGAGACTGAAAGTTTATCTGTTTATTTATTTGTTTGACGCTTGTTTAACGGGAAAGTCAAACTTGGCCAGAATGAACCCATTTTCAGTGGAGATCCAGGGAGAAAAGCTCAAAAAAAAATAATATATATATATATATATATATATATATATATATATATATATATATATATATATATATACACATATATGGTCATTTGCCATCTGTGATGTAAAATTTTTGTCTTGAATAATTGTAACTGTAACTGGAGCTTTTCTCCTTGGGTCTCCACTGAAAACAGGCCTTTGGCTCAGCTGGACCAACCCGGTTAACAAATGACAATCAATCAATCAATAAATAAATAAATATGCACACACACAAACACACACACACACACACACACACACACACACACACACACACACACACACACACAAACATACAGGGTGGCCTAAGTTGGTTTAACAATAACTGAATACACATATACATTACAAAACCTAGGATAACATATCATAGAATACAGTGACTGTTTTTCAAAAGATATGATGTATAATATATGTAGAATAAACAGAGGAGGGAAAGAGGAAAAAGGAAAAAAAGAAAAGAAGAAAGAGAGGAAAAAAATAAGCAAACAGATGTAATCAGTACAAGTATAGACGATAGGGGGTATTATTAGCCTGGGTAGAGCAGGAGCAGACCCAAGATTTGGAAAGATATTCTTTGATCGAGAGTTTAAATGATGCATGTTTTTGGTTAGATTTCATAATTAAAGGGAGGGTATTCCAGATTTTAACTATGGAGAAAGACCATGGCTGGCTAATTGCTAGGTCAATGCTCAGTGAGAAGTTGCTTATTTTCTGACCTGAGAGATCTCTTTGGTATATAGCTTTAGAATATTGTAATAAGTTCCAGACAGGCATTTGAATTTCAGACTTCATATTCTTCAGAAAGTACATAGTAACACAAAACCTTTTATTCTAGCAATTTTCTAAGTTTATAAGATGGATACTTGAAATATGTCCCTATTTTTGGGACAATATTCCCCCATTATTGGCTTCGTCCAGGTGTTTTGTGCTAAGAGGTTGACAGTTATGGTGAGAACTGAATTCACTAAAGGGTAGCCATTTAAGTTTCAGTCTTCCTCTCTTTCATAAAACAGCTGATCTGGCATAGTGGTATGTTGCTCTGACTGTTTCGCACAGGGTGCTGGCTTCAAGGCTTGGTAGTGAAATGTATGGTGGTAACACAGCATTTTTTTATTAGCAACTTTCCAAGATTATACAAGCAATGTTTAAAATGTGTCCCTGGATTTTGGGCTTTTGTCCCTCCCCAACAAATTTTGGCTTTTTCCAGATTTCTTGTGCTGCAAAGTTGAGAGATACAGTTGAGTGTCAAGTAGATTTTACAAGGAGCTGAGAGCTGCAGGGGGACAGAAGTTTAGTGCTGCTTATGGTTAGTCTGCTTGTATTGTTAATAGCACAACAGGTTGTGTACGTGGTTTTGCTGCAGAAGGCTGTGAGTTCTAATCCCACAGGGGGTGGGTGCTGCTGTACTGAGAATGTCCTCTTTGGCAAAAATACAGACACTTTATTTGTAGATGAAACAAGGAAATATAAAGTTGTTTGCTAGCAGCAACCTCTTCATTAGTTCCAAATCTCTTTAATATGGAATTTTATAGATTTACTGATACTGGTGGATTGTAGAAGTTTGAGTAGACTTTCATGATGGAAATGTTCTCAGTTGGGCAGTTTTGTCATTATTGGTGCATGCATTTTGTTTCATTGTTTACTGGAAAAAATGTTCAAAACAATAAATTTAAAACACCCTCTAACAACTGTACTGTATTATACAAGGAATATAATTTAATACAATCAGGAAGGTGTATCGCACAACACATGTATGTCTTGTGTACAAGGGGGCCTATCATTTAAAAACAGACCAAAATTAATCTTTATACTAGCCAAATGTATTTTCTTCGAATGTGGATTTCAATGCTGTTTCACTGAAGGTGAGTTTCAAGGGCAGAGAACTTTTAATGCTAAATTTGTTTTCATTGTGAGACTGCATTGCATTGTTTAGCAGATGTCTCAGTGTTTGTGCTGTAAAATGCAAAATAAAAATATCAAATGAAATCCAAATCATCGTAGAAGTAAAGCAGTATGCATATTACAGTGTTTATGGTAAATGGGGAAAAATAGCCAAGTAATGGGACATTGGAATGGCTGCAGGGGGGAGGCTCCATTCGACCATGATTTTGTGAGGGAGAAGGGCGGCAAACTCAGACAGCCCTGGCTGAACTATACCTCTCAACTGTCCAGAGTTTTGCAGAATGAATAGATTTTTGCTTCTTATTTTTGGTTTGTTCCTCATAATTTGTGGTTTTCTGGCAAATCATTTAGGAATTAAGTCACTAAGTACTGACAGACATTGAGTTTCAGACTTCATAACCTTCAGAAAAATGCATGCTAAAGCAAGATCTGTTATTCTATCAACTAAGTTTATACAAGAGCAATATTTAGTACTGTTTGTATGTTTCCCCAGTACATTTGGCCTTGGCCAGATTTCTTGTGTTAACAGGTTGAGAGGTACATGCAAATAAATTGCTTGATAGAATTAGGCATATCCAAACCTCTCAACTGTCCCCGATTTTGGCTCAAAATGTTGCTGTCCCTCTAATAATCCCTCCACAAAATGGCAATTTTGGAAGAAAACATGGAGGGTTTACAATTAATAAATAACTATAATAATCAGAGTTATAGATTACTTTTATTTCAGAAATGCATGTAGATTCATTTATTTTGTCAGCTGCTCAAGTTAACAGTACTAATATTAAAAAAGTGTCCCTTCTTTGACAGGTTCCCAGCTGTATTGTGTGGCTACTTTATATTTTTGCATCACATTTTTGGTCCATTTTTCATAAAATTGTGGTTTTGCAAATTAGAGGCAAATCAATAAAGATTGAAGTTAGAAAATAATGACAGGCATTTGAGTTTCAGATTTCATAACCTTCAGTAAATTCATACTAAAGCAAGACCTACTATTCTATTAGAAAGTTTATAAGAGCAATATTTAAATATTGCCCTTATTTTTGGGCCTTTGTCCCACTTCTATGTATGGCTTTGTCCAGATTTCTTGCTCTGAGGTTGAGAGGTATGATAAATGTATCAGAGCCATCACAGTCAGCCAGAAACATTTCAAATTGTGACATACATGTTGCACCCCAGTCCCCCCATGTAGTGACTCTGGATGTGTCCAAGCAAGGCAAGGAGCAGATATGCAGTGTAAGTTTGCAGAGTATCCCACCATCCAAGGCAGACAAGTAGTACACTGGCTTTTCCTCTGTCCTTGTTTGATTTTGCAGAATGTTCAGGCTTTCTGTCATATTTTTATACTGTTGATTTACGCTTCTTATTATTCAGAAAGTGCCCAGTGCTCTGTGTTTAAGTAGCAATGCTTTAATGACCATCAGGTAAAGATTGTAAGATGCAAGTAAGCTTTAATAAGCATACTGTTAAAGAATTGCCAACATTGAAAGCCTTTTTGTTGTTGCCATGCAGAGAATACTTACATAACTAGATAACGTATAAGCCTTGGGTATTGAAATGCATATGACAGTATTTGTAATAAAGGACAGGATTACAGTATTTTAAGAAGCTCATTACCTTTGTTGAAGACTTGCAATCATCTTTGCAGGCTTTACCCATAAACTAAACAGAATGCCAACCTATCATGTGTGGTCCATAATCTCCGCAGTAACCCTTTAAGCAATTTATCTTGAGCTTGTTTCTTGTTTGCTGTTCATTTTTTACTTTGATCATGTTTTCCCCATGAAACAAGTAGATAGTTGTTGTCAGGCAGCAGGTCTTTTTTGGATAAGAAACATTTTTACAAGTGGGGGTATCACAGAGATTGCTACCTTCTGCATGTTGCTTGGTACTTTTATAAAGCTGAATATAAATTATAATTAGAATTGTATTGCAAGGAGAAGTGGTTTGAGTTGAGTGCTGCTTGTTTTTCTTATACTTGACTTTGACTGGCATTCCAGTAATGTACTTAAAAAGTAATTTATTTTTTTATGCCTTGCAACCTTTTTGTTTCCATCTAGATACTAAGTAAGCTGTCATGCAGCCAATGCATTGAAATATTTTTTTAATCTACACTTCGTTTTGTCTTGATTGGACTCTCATAATGAGGGGTTGGCACCCAGGGCAGCATATTTAATTAAAGTTCTAGTTTTTGTGGTTTGGGGTATAGCTCCTCCCATTTCTGGTTGGCCACACCCCTTTCCATTGGCCCCACCCATTCAGCTGACTCCTGCAGCCCCCCTTTGATTTGAAGTCACCAGCCACCACTGGTTTACTTATTCAAAACCATAATAAATAGAAAAAAAAATCAAATCACTTTGCCAATATGCCTATATCCTAAGAACTGGGGGTTGTGATAACATTCTCATCAGAATTTATCAGCAAGTGACATATTTATATGTTTGTAAATTTATTTCTCAGACATCTCCCACAGAAGACCTCACTCATTGCATTTGTTTTGTTGTAAAAGTTCTTACAGATCACCTCAAACATTCTGTTCTGACCTATTACTCATTTTCAGTTGCTAGTCAGTCATTGGCTCACCTGCTTGTTTAACTCAGAATAATTAGAATGTTATTTCAATATACTCATCATAATCTTAGAATTCACTTTTTGTCGGATGTCTCTAAAACAAGGAGCAAAAAAACTGCCATTGCCTTACTAACAATTTATGTGTTAAGAATTCTGAATCATTTTCCTTGTTTCTAAAGTACATTTTATGAGTGGAGTAAACAGTATAGCATCAATTCACAAAATGTTAAAAGAGTTCTACAACATATTCAGCAGCTTCTGTTACAAACAGAAATAAGCATACATGTTTATGTTATCACACAAAGCAGCTGGGCAAGATTACTAAATGATATCTAGTAAAACTTATGAAGTCACTGATACTAGAATAAACTAGTCGTTCAACAATGTAAAAAAAAAAAAAATATATATATATATATATATATATATATATATATATACATTGTTCTTCTTTCGGCTTTTCCCACAGCGGAACTCCGGTTCGCTAATGATTGGCAGTCGATTTTTACGGTGCTGAGGTGCCAGCCCGATGCCAACCTTCAACGAAGGCACACTCATTCACACATGTCTTTCAAATGCCATATATATATATAATAAATATATATATATATATATATATATATATATATATATATATATATATATTTTTATATATATATATATATATATATATATATAAAATATATATTTTATATATATATATATATATATATATATATATATATATACACACACACACACACACACACACACACACATACATACATATATACATAAGAAGAGTACAAATTAAGTAATGCAGAAATGTGTATATTCTTTATGACTCACAGTTTGTTCTGATGTTATGAATTATTTTCTCGGAAAAAAAGTCTGCCACCATTTACATTTTACTGATTTTTCAGTTTGTCAAAAGTAATTTGAAAGATAAGTAACAAATCTCCTAAGGTATATTGCTGCTGCTATGTGAATTAGTAAACAACAAAATGCATTGTGTTTGTTAAGCTGCAGAATGTACTTTACTTTTTGATATGGATTACTTCTTTCTACTTCAGAATGTTTTAGTGATCAACTGATCTAATTTACTGCATTGATTTCTAAATACTTCTAGAGACATAAAATGACCAGGAAAACAGTTCAGATTCCCTTGTGTCTGGCAATACACAAAATCTTGTAGAGGTTTTATAAAGCAATTAACCCTGCAAATAGTAATGCAGTGTTAGTGCAGAGTAGTGTAGTTTTCAATGAGTGACTACATTTGACATCATTCTGACATCTTTTTTTATTAATATCCCATCTAAACTATACTCCCAGCCATTGCAGAGCCAAAAGTCTGAGAGAGGTAGCTAAGGAAAATTAATGTGTCAGTGCTTTCAGGGGTGAGACTATGAGTTCAGAATTTCCTTTTGAGGGCTGGAATTGAAATTGAATGCCTTTGTTATTGATGCTTACCCTAAGATTCTGCATGCCTTTCTAGAAGAGATATTTAAAGATCTGCTAACAGCGGTTGGAGACTTTACTACATGCAAAAAAAGGCTGTTGTGTTGGAAATAATAATGTACTTCCTCACAAAAGGTGCAACATCATAAGATCATGTTTATGTGACTTGTTACAAATGTAAAGACTATGACCTGGTGGTCATTTGAGCCTCTTTTATCAACAAAAACTTCAATTATTATTATTTTTGTCTGATGGTTTACTAGTTTCAAGACAAGTATGGTGAAGCCAAAGTAATAGTTCCATGGAAATTAAAAATGACCTTGAATTCCCAGACTGTCAGACATGATTAACTGTAGCAGGACAAAAAGTTCCAAGGTTAATATAGCTAACATGCTTTTCAGTGAGTCACTCGTTCATAAAAACATGTCTTTTAATTGCTGAAAGGATATGAAATCAAGTAGGCAGAGATAGCATGACACGACAGCCTTTAATATATTTTGGAACCAAAACAATTGGCAAGCGGTTTGATCAGTGTTAACTATAAATAAGAACTTGGTATTTTCAGCCTAGCCAGAAAATGTTACTTGTGGGATTGCATTCAGGTCTGCTGTTCTCAAAAGCAAATGATAGATATTATCTGTACCAGAGCTGAAGGGAATGCACATACTGTGGATTACTATTTAAAGTGGACCTGCATATTTCTTTCATATTAGAAATGTTTCTTCTTAGGGTTGTAGCAATCATATATGCGCCATTTTCTGCATTTGTCCTACACTACTACACACCTTGCAAAGTCACAACCTGTTAACTCAAGATATGAACTAAATAATTTTGTAGCTATAAAGTCCTACATCACTAACACTTATCCAGTTATCCAGAAACCAGTTCTCACTTTTGTTATTCTGTTACCTGTGGACACTTGGTGCATTAACACCGACAATTGTGGATCTGTGTGTCCACAGCATACAGATGTCTGCATCTGCTATATCAGAATAGTACAAATTTTCAGAAACTGACTTCTCCATTCTACCACTAATTGTATACTCCTTTCCAGGCCAGTTTCCATTGATCTACTGATTGAAATCATAGCCTCATCACAAAATCAGTTGGTAAAGTATGGAACCATAAGACTGTCATTTCCTTTTATTTCTCCCTGCCTTTACAGTCTATAAACTTTAAACTACCCCAGCTACTGTGGCAGTTTGCTGTTATTTATTCTATGTCTTGAAGAGCATCCACTGTCAAAGTATTCTGGGAGTGTGTATGAGAGACAGAGAGAGAGAGAGAGAAAGAGAGAGAGAGACACACACACAGAGCACCCATTTTCCACTCTAGCCCTTGTTACTGGAGGGATTTGTGAAGCATATTTATTTATTTCTTTATTTTTATTTCTTTATTTAACATTTGTTGACTGGGAAAATCTGACTTGGAACGAAGCCAATTTTCAGCAGAGACCCGGGGAGAAACACTCTAGATGCATATTAATATGGAAAGTAAAACTGGCCTTTACTGTCTGTAGTATTTGATTTAGACCTGCCATAAATGTCATTTTGTACTGTTAAATGCCTTTGCAATAAATAAATTAGAAGATATCATTGACAGATTAATAGTCCTCTTATCCAGGTGCTCTGAAAGGACTGTATATTTTGGCCATGATTGCACAATACTAAAGATGATTTACATAACCTTAAGCAATATATGAGTGCACATCTGTAAGTATCCCCTCTCAAGTTTCTATAAAGAAGATCTCTTTTTCTAACATCCCACCCTACCTCCCCTAATATTTAAATTAATGTTCATTGTCAAAGGGCATTCTTCCTTTATCGAAAATGATTACAATCGTTTTTAACATGGAGAACTCTTCTCCCTGTTTTTTTTTCCCTAGGGGAAGCCATTACCTGCTCCAATAATACAAGCAATGCTCAGTGTCCAGGAGATCCCCTACATCTTACACCATCATATTCATGATGATTGTCAAAGGGAACCACATCCAGCTTCATGCAAAACACCAGCACTACTATGCTGAATTACTTGGGTAAACCATACCTACTTCTACTGCCAGGATATTTCGTTAATATGTTACATTTTTAGCGTATATGCATGACTTTGCATGCCACCGAGTAACTATGGAAGCATATAACTGATGTTATCCAGCAGCATACAGAACATTCCTGGGTACCTGCATCAAACTAAAACAATAAGTGAGAAGGTCGCTGAAAAAACAATCAGTAAAAACAAAATGAAAACTCCCCCAAAGCTCGAACTTCCACTGGGTGACCTCCCAAACCTCTTCTATCAGAGGCACATGGGATATATGCAAATTACCCCTATGAACATCAGGTGTTTCAGTTAATTGGCAATTCTGAATGCCCATGACTTGTTTCTTCATTTTAATGGACACTTTCAGGCCAATAAAGCCAACACCTGATGTTAATAGGGGTCATTTGCATATATCCCATGTGCCTTTGATACAAGAGGTTTGGGAGGTCACTCAGTGTAAGTTCCAGCTTTGCTGGAGTTTTCATTTTGTTTTTACTGATAGATTTTTCAGTGACCTTCTCACTCATTGTTTTAGTTTGTTGTTTGGGATATTTTTATAATGACCCTAATGATAATGGACATCAGCTAGGTATAACAGCCCTGTGTTTCTTATGCTTAGTCAAACACTCTGCTTGTGCTGTGATAATAAGGTCATAACAAGGCTGAAATATGTATATCCACAGCTAGTGGGGTTTGGCTTTATTGGCCTGAAATTGTCCATTAAAATAACAAAACAAGTCATGGGCATTCAGAATTGCCATTTAGCTGAAACACCTGATGTTCATAGGGGTCATTTGCATATATCCCATGTGCCTCTGATCCAAGACGTTTGGGAGGTCACTCAGTGGTAGTTCTAACTTTGCTGGAGTTTTCATTCTGCTTTTACTGATTAGGTACCTGTATCAGGAAAAGGATAGGCAGGTGAATGAGTAATGCCCAAATACCCCCTGTTCTGTAACTCTGTAAATCAGCACAAATTTTAAAGAGATTGGTAGAAGGAAAAGTCTGTTGCCACTGTGTCAGCTCTGACTGGAATAACATTATGGCATGTTGTCCTCTCCCATGTTATGTGGTTCCTCAACCTATAGATCAGAATAAGGAGTCTGCGTACTATAGCAACATGCCAATTTAGGAACACAAGAGCAATACTAAGCAAGTAATCATAGGGATCATAGGACGTTTTGCTATATAGAACCTTCAGCAGATACATTTAAAGGTTTAAGCGTTCTTTACACCCATTTTCAGCACTTACTACTGTTCATTTCCTTGACTGAGCAGGGCCATGACCTGGGCTAAATTTGTACCTACCCATCAATAATCCATACAAGCCTAAAAGGTTGCCAAAGGCATGCTTATTTTGACATGTACTGGAAACTTGTTCCATAGGCTGGCATTACATTGATGTAGCAATCTGTACTTCAGGCAAATCTTATTTATTTGTTGGTATAGATTTAAGTCACTAATGTGGCCATTTGTAGAGCCACTGGGTTTACCTAGAAGTAGGAGTCCAAATAGGACTGAGTCCTTCATGTCTGAAAAAGTGAGCATAAGAAGAGTTGTACTAACCTGAGCGATAGTTAAAGCATTTCATTTTCTTGGTTAGAAATCTTTGGGCCTATTCAGTTGAGCTATTGTTTTGTAGCTGTTCATAACAAAGGGAGCATGATATTCAATGACGGGTATGAAAAAGGAAAAGTACAACAGTGTGGTGCCTTCTTTGGATCTTGAGTATAGTCTCTTTGAAATTAACAGGTTAGATGGAAGGATTTCCTGAGTGTGGCTGAATGAGAGACAGTTGTCTACATAAGCACTTAGGTCTGTTATAACCACATCTATCTGTCTGTCTGAGAAGTACCAGTTATAGCATAGGAGGTAAGAACAACCTGTTTTGCAGAATGCTGTTACTTGGACTGTTTTGCTTTTAGTTCAATACTTTTTTGGCACACATAGTATGTATATATTCATGGAATTGTTTAGCGCAAGTAGATGAGCAGAGAACAGTATCCAGCTTACCCTCATCTGCAAACTTGGTCAACTACACACTTTTGAGATATTGGCTTGGCTTAGATATCTGAAAAATAAGAGAATATGGCCCATCACTAAATCATGTGTTATTCCATTACTTACAATTTCATGTTCATGAGGCTATTATCAACTTTCCAAGTTAGGATCTGTTGGATAGCCAGTTAGCAATGCAATGGGCAATTTAGTGTGTTATGCTAAGCTTATCTAATTTTTAATAATACCAGGATAGTGTCAAAAGTCTTGCTCAGGTGAGGATGACTGATTGCTTTCTATAACAGCCACAACTCTTTCAAAGAAGTTTACTAGGTTCAAGAAACAGGACCTACCCTTCATGAACCACCTTTCCAAAAAAATCTGATTGTCAGTTAAGTTGCCTATATCCTCGTTAATGAAATATTCTATGACAGGTTCCATGGATTTGCATTTAAAGCTGGTGAGATTGATAGGCCTATAATAACTGGTCCATAGAGGGACTTTTCTTGTGTAGAGGGGTCATAGTGGTTGTTCTGCAAACATCAGACACAAACTCTGTGGGGTAGGTCGAGGTGGAACAAGTTAAGTATAGGCTCAGGTAGTGTATACTTGACACTGATGAGAATGTGGCATTGTATATTGTAGGGTCCCATGTAGGTATTATTATAAGCCTTGGACAGGAATTCTGAGACTTGTTCCAAAGTAACTTAAGGGGGAACTACCATTTTATGGATAGTAGGGGCAACAGTGTGGGTAGGTGGGTAAAAGTGACATTAATTTCCTAATAAAACTGAATAAATATTTGTATTTTTCTTTGGTATCTGCAGAGACTGTAAGCCTTTTTTTTCCATTTTACATTTTCTAATGGTGCTTTTAAATTCCTTGTTTACATATTTCGTGCATAGTCTTAAGGTAACATTCTATGTAGTATTTTACTTTATATAAATTGTGGGTAAACATTTTATGATAATTTGTTCTGCAAAATAGTATTGGTCATAGGATATTTATGAATCTTAGTGTCCTACCAACAAAACTGTTTTAGAACACAAAGCAGATTAAGGGGTTTACAATTATCTCCATAGTAAATGTCATTTAGTCAAGCCAATGTCTCATCTTATCTGTCACTCAGTGGTCTAGTAAACATTCTCAATTAGCAAATAAGTAAAGAAACTCAGTGCTCATCAGCATGGTCAGGTTGACATGTGATCTATATATCATGATCTAAATGTCTTTCTTAAGAAGGCTCACTAAAGCATGGTTCTGTAACCTACAGACTTCAGTGATCTACAGCACAGAATATACAATAAATATTTAAAACACAAAGGTGGTAATTTGCTATGATTGCGGTCATGCTACTTTTAAAGGGACAAATGGAAACTTTTTACAAATGTAACACACATGAACTTTGTGAAGTTTGTTTTCATCATTAGAATGGGGTCTATAATACCTGAACGAAAACCCGACTGAATGAATTTCAGTTGAGCGACACATAAAGAGCGAAAACCGCTAATTTCAAACGCGTGAAACTTAACAAGTAAAACAGGTAAACTCTCACTGTTTTATGCAGGGGGGCAAGCTCCCCTGTGCCCCGACCACAGCCTTACTTAAATATACCAACTCCGAGATCGTACTACATTGAAGTAAAGGGACAAATTCCCTACGGTGATCTCCATTCATTCTTGCGATATTAGCGGTTTTCGCTCTTTATGTGTCGCTCAACTGAGATTTGCTCAGTCGGGTTTTCTTTCAGGTAATATAGACCCATTACAATGCATGCTAACTGTAGCTTAGGAGACTGATCTTAGTAGATTACACATGCCTAACTGACTATACCCTTTTATTTATGTATTGGCTTGTATCTGTTTGCAATCACAGCATATTAGTTTGATGAGACAGTATGCAAATATATAAGACATCTTAATTATTTTCTGATTCATAAGGGCACTAACTAAGGATTTGAACTATGCATTCAGACAAATCCATATCTAATAGCACTGTTGCTTTGGCAGTGCCATGGCAGTTGCCATGGCAGCCTTACTACTTTCCATTAGTGTACTTGGCAATAAAGACATCACTGTGATTGGTACAGCACTACTTCATGCTTCTTCTTTCATTTTTTAGTGTTTTGTTCCCACTTCTTTTTCCTAAACTGCAAAGGCCTGTTACTAGCATGACCTTGTTGAAACAATAAGGCAAAATAAATATAAAACAATTTTAGACTGTTTTCTATAGTATGGTATCATCATTTCATACTAGTACTAATTTTAAGTAAAAAAATTAATACCAGTATGAAATTAAGATACCATACTATAGAAAACAGTCTAAAATTGTTTTATATTTATTTTGCTTTATTGTGGCTGGAGTGTGGGGAGTGCCTTCTGTGTGGAGTCTGCATGTCCTCCCCATGGTCGAGTGGTGTTCCAAAAGACATGCGTGAATGGGCGTGCTTTCGTTGAAGGTTGGGTGTTGAGCTGGCAACTCAGCACCGTAAAAATCTACTGCCAATCATTAGCGGACCGGAGTTCCACTGTGGTGATCCCTAACCGGGAAAAGCCGAAAGACAAACAACAACTAATTTTAAGTAAACAGTTCTACCAGCACTAAAACTGCATTAATGAAGTCCATAGTTTCTAAACATATTTAGTACTTTGCTTGATACTGAAACAGGGTAATGATGTTGTGTGTGCTACTGCACCATTAGCTAAAGCCATAACTTAAAAACATCAGATGGTTGTCTTGTCTGTATGGTTATACTGTCTCTTTCACTGTTTCAGTAGTATGGAACCATATAAATACCGTACAATTAATTGCATTCCAGTTATAGTATCATAGTTTCCTGGGTAAGTACTAGGATATCTGAATTAAAGGCCATTTTAAGCCTAGCCAGTTTCCTTTTTTGTGCTGAAAATAACCTTTCCTGTTTGGTTATAGACTGGTCTTACCTATCCCATGGTCAGCAATTATATATTACCTCTAATGAGAATGACTGTTATCATACCATAGATTATTTGAGAGGATGCATGCATGGAATAAAGCATTTAGGAGTTACCTCTGTCCATTAGTAGTACGGGGGATAGTCCTGGGGTAACTTTTTTGTTTCCCATCCATAGATCTAAGTTGTGCTTGAATATGGACAAGGATGAACTTTGTTTTATGTGGGTGGAGAGTGTGTTCCAGAGCAACACTATACTCTTTGAGATAAACCTGTCCTCCAAAATGTTCTATTGAGGTTGTAGATGAGATTTAGATCCCTAGACCAAGTATTTCTGATGTCATTTGACTTACTGATGTGCAGTATATCCATCAGTAATGGGTTGGTGGATGCCATGTATACCAGATACAGGGCACCTCTTAGCAGTGTATAGGATATGGAGTATAGGGACAGGGCTTTGATTCAGTCCATGTAGGACATGTTGTTTAAGCCTTGTATCCTTTTAGCAAGGTATCTCTGTGGGTGTTCTAGTTGTTGCATGCATCTAGACAGATGTATGCCAAAGAGGACATTAAATTCTATGACTGGTCTAAAATGGGCTAAGTAAAGGGGGACAATGGCATCCATAAATCTAGAAACAATCCCTTTGTTTATAAGCTGTACAATATAAAAGGACTTTCTTACAACAACGGGCACATGTTGTTCAAAAGTTAGGTCACTGTCCACATAAGTTCCCAAATCCTAAACAACTGGGTCAACTCATGGGGGCATATTGTCAATGTGGTAGTTCAGTGGGGTAGATGACTTCCAAAAGACATGCGTGAATGGGCGTGCTTTCGTTGAAGGTTGGATGTCGAGCTGGCAACTCAGCACCGTAAAAATCTACTGCCAATCATTAGCAGACCGGAGTTCCACTGTGGCGATCCCTAACCGGGAAAAGCCGAAAGACAAACAACAACTAATTTTAAGTAAACAGTTCTACCAGCACTAAAACTGCATTAATGAAGTCCATAGTTTCTAAACATATTTAGTACTTTGCTTGATACTGAAACAGGGTAATGATGTTGTGTGTGCTACTGCACCATTAGCTAAAGCCATAACTTAAAAACATCAGATGGTTGTCTTGTCTGTATGGTTATACTGTCTCTTTTACTGTTTCAGTAGTATGGAACCATATAAATACCGTACAACTAATTGCATTCCAGTTAACGTATCATAGTTTCCTGGGTAAGTACTAGGATATCTGCCTTAAAGGCCATTTTAAGCCTAGCCAGTTTCCTTTTTTGTGCTGAAAATAACCTTTCCTGTTTGGTTATAGACTGGTCTTACCTATCCCATGGTCAGCAATTATATATTACCTCTAATGAGAATGACTGTTATCATACCATAGATTATTTGAGAGGATGCATGCATGGAATAAAGCATTTAGGAGTTACCTCTGTCCATTAGTAGTACAGGGGATAGTCCTGGGGTAACTTTTTTGTTTCCCATCCATAGATCTAAGTTGTGCTTGAATATGGACAAGGATGAACTTTGTTTTATGTGGGTGGAGAGTGTGTTCCAGAGCAACACTATACTCTTTGAGATAAACCTGTCCTCCAAAATGTTCTATTGAGGTTGTAGATGAGATTTAGATCCCTAGACCAAGTATTTCTGATGTCATTTGACTTACTGATGTGCAGTATATCCATCAGTAATGGGTTGGTGGATGCCATGTATACCAGATACAGGGCACCTCTTAGCAGTGTATAGGATATGGAGTATAGGGACAGGGCTTTGATTCAGTCCATGTAGGACATGTTGTTTAAGCCTTGTATCCTTTTAGCAAGGTATCTCTGTGGGTGTTCTAGTTGTTGCATGCATCTAGACAGATGTATGCCAAAGAGGACATTAAATTCTATGACTGGTCTAAAATGGGCTAAGTAAAGGGGGACAATGGCATCCATAAATCTAGAAACAATCCCTTTGTTTATAAGCTGTACAATATAAAAGGACTTTCTTACAACAACGGGCACATGTTGTTCAAAAGTTAGGTCACTGTCCACATAAGTTCCCAAATCCTAAACAACTGGGTCAACTCATGGGGGCATATTGTCAATGTGGTAGTTCCGTGGGGTAGATGACTTCCCAAACGGTACAATAATGCATGTTTGGCATTTAGTTCTAGTCTATGATTTTGGCACCAGTTATTTATGTTGGACAAACCTTCCAACAGGATGACTAAGTCATTTGAGAATTCATTGACTACTCCTAGCTTGCAATCATCTGAAAACTTAGTCAGCCAGAGCCCTTTGGTGTTGTTTTTTTACTTCATAAAAGTATATGCCAAACAAAAGAGATCCTAACACAGAGCCATGGGAGACTCCACTAATGACTGGTCTCTTTGTGGAGGTAACTTCCCCTCTTTTGATCATCTACATCCTATTTGTGAGCTAGTTGTGAATCCATTGAGTGACACAGGGGTTTATTCCCAGTTTATTTAGCTTATCTACTATACCTGAGTGGACAATTGTTTCAAAAGCTTTGGCCAGGTCGATATATGCGATATTTACCATTTTGCCTTCATCCATTGCTTTAGTGACCTTTTCAAAAAATCCACCAGATTAGGCAAGCATGACCTGCCCTAGACAAATCTAGACAGAGACAGGTCCACTGTTTAGAGGTTCCCTATGTCTTGACTGAGTAGTTCCATGGTAAGTTTTTCCATGGCTTTGCTTAAGGCTGGTGAGACTTATGCTTCTGTAATTGCCTGGGTCTCTGGAATGTCCTCCCTTATGCAGGGGAATGACTGTAACTGTTCTCTATTCACTTGGTACAAAACCAGTATGAAGGCTGAGACTGATCAATATTGTTAGAGGTGTGGCTAAATCATGCTTCATGCTATTTAAGACGAATCCAGAGATATTGTCAGAACCCATCGATGCTGTATTTTTAGCTTTGGATAGCATTTTTAAGACTTGGCATTGTGTGATAGCTGGGGGTGAGCCAGTTTCAGGTATGTCTTATAAATGGCATATGTTCTATTTCTAAATAAGATATACCTAGACTGCTGTTATAATTTTCAACACTGGAAGTATCAGTTGATGTAACTTTTAGTATATGCCTGGCCCCAACAAATAAAATGTCATTACTAACATGATATGGAAAGTTCTGTTTGGTTTAAATCATGGGAAGTTTGTTTGACTTACAAAGCCACATCTGACCCAGCTCTGTTAGAAATGCTACATCTAAAGAAATCCCAATCCCTCTGCACCACACGTTCCAGAGACCTCAACCTCATTACCATAATCAACAGAATGTGCTGGAGGGACAGGTTCATAACTCAGAGACTGCCCATGCTATGGAATAGACTTCCTTATATGTCAGAGCACCTCACTGGCCCTCTTCAACAGAAATCTTGATGAGTGGAAGGGAAATAGAAAATTCACCCCAGGGATCACTCCAGTGGCTCTACTCGTCAGAGGCACTGGAAACTAAGGTCGGGTGGGAATAATAATTTCAGGTATTCACTTTTGCTGCAAACCATGGCTCCAAGCATTTTAATGAATTTTTGAACCACACTTCAGTACCTCTCTTCCCATCTCATTTGAATATTTTCTGATAGTATTTTTATTCCATGCTAGTCCTTGAAGTCTATGTTGTAATGCAGCCATTTTCTGTTATTTGCTTTTGATACTGTGTGAATGTAACAATGTGACAATTCAGTACACATTTGCACTCTAGCCACCAACTGTTCTTAGTAGCAATTGCTTTGATAACACAGATTTATTATTCATAGGTTCATAAGTTCTTGCAAAACACGACCAGAAGAAGCACAGCCAAATCACCAAGTACAGGTGGGAAACTATTATTGCCCTCCATTATATAGACTTTCTCAACATATTCTTGGTTAAAATCTGTAATCACCCATTCAGTCATCCAGACCATTTTTAAAGGTTGCTGGGGAAGTACTGTGCTTCATAGGTAAGACCAGCCTGTTCCATAAATGGGGTATACGACAGGTTAGGTATCTGTTATGATATCTGGTTGTGATGTGAAAGTGTAGGTTTAGCTCTCTAGAATGAGTGTTTCCTTTACCACTTGTTCGATTTTAGTAAAGGGGTTTGAAGAATGCTGGATCATTCATAGAAGAAATTGCTAGACAGAGATCATCCAACAGGAATCTGAATAACACTGAGTAGAGCTACAAAACGTATAGTCTGTTTGGTAAATAAATGTTTACGTCTGTCCAGCTGGTTTAGGTGCATAGTAAGGTACTTGTCAAAGAGTATATTATCTTCAATGATGGGCTAATAAGGAAAGAATAAAGTGGGATTATACCTTCTATGGACCTTGAGGAGATACCATGAAGGATAAATTGTGCAAGACAACAGGATTTTCAACCATCACACAGACATGATGGTCAAAGGAGAGCCTGTTATCACCATACGCAATCAAGTCCCTGATGACTGTGTCAAATTGAAATAGAATGTCTTATATATGGTAAGCAGCAATGATGCAAGATTTACCAAAGGAAACTATGCTGAATTTCATGATCTTAAGAGTAGGCCTATGGTTATTACACCAAGTCTTCGTTTGGTCTAAACCATGCTGGAGAATTTGGGCATAAGAATCAGATTTGTTATCTGCCTACCTATGAACCTATATATTCTACAGTCATCAGCAAACTTGGTTAGCCAAAGTCCCTTGATATTGGCTTTTACATCTCAGAAATATATACCAAAGAGAAGAGGAATCAGGACAGAGCCCTGTAACATACCAAAAGTGGCATTCTTCTGTCTACACAAATACTATTCATCTTAATGGTATGGATTCTGAGAGACAGCCAATTACCAATCTGCAAACTATGAGATTTTGCCAATACTTCCAGCACAGAGGATAGTGTCAAAGGCCTTGGTAAGGTTTAAATAAATAGTGTGAACTGTACACCCATTATGCAATGCCTCAATAACCCTTTCAAAGATCTCAACCAAATTGAGCAGGCATGATCTCCCTTTTACAAAAAGCTGAAACAATGTGTATCCAGAAATATTAGGTCACCTATAATACATTCCAAATCTTGCACATAACACTAGTGCATCTAATAAGCCTTTAATTCCGAGGGTCAGTAGCAGGACCACATTTATGCCAGGGCACCACAATTGCCATTATGTACTTCTCTACGTCTTGAAAAAATAACCAGTAAAGAGACTCAGGTTGGAGAGCTGATTGAGAGGTTTTGAGAAGTGAGACCTTACACTTCTCACCAGGCATCCAGGGGCATTTTCAGTACCCATGGAAGTATTTTTTTTAATTTTGGAAAGTGACCAAATGATGTGGTCTAATTTGACCTCAGGAGAGGGAGTGTGAAGGAGAATGGAGAGGAGAGAGGGAAGAGAGAGGTGGTTGATGGAGTGAAGTTGGAAGAGAATTTGTCAGAAAGAATATTAGCAATGTCCTTGGGGTCAGAGAAGGAGCTACCATTAGAGATAAGTTCAATAAAGAAGTCTAGATTAGATTTAAGCTTCCTAACATACCTTTAGAAGGCCTTATGTTTATCTTGTGTATTAGTTGCACTCCTAAGCTCGTAGTTGTCCTTACGTTTTCTAATGGTAAGTTTGAGAGACTTACTTACCAGCTTTAAACCCCTTTTACCATAATGAAGTAGACATGACTTAATAATGGCCAGTAGCTTTTTCTTTTTGTTATAGAGTTTGTTGTCATGATAATTCCATCATATGGGTTTAGTTCTAAACTTGTCACCATGTTTAGTCTGGATTCTATTGCTGTTGCCACTCTTGTTTTAAAACAACACATCTCCAGTACCAAAGATCAGGCAGGTGATGTTCCTAAGCCAACTGCAAATTTAGATGGTTTTATTTATTTATTTATTGACATTTGATTACTGGGAAATTCTGACTGGGTTAGAGCCAATTTTCAGTAGAGGCTGGGGAGAAAAAATCTACAAAGTATTGCAAAACATTTTAAGAATAATAATTTTACAGTCTTAAAAATAATATCAAAAGCAAGTGCAGTTTAAACAATTACACCAAATTAGGCATAATATGAAAACAGAACTTCAAGGATAGATACTAGTTATATGACAATGTTTTTTTCAGTAGTATGTATAATCATTTTATTTCACAATGAAATTATGAAAGAAGTGTTACCAATGCAAATATTGCACCAATGAAGTTCACAGTTTGTAAGCGTAACTCAGCTACATATTTTAATAAAAAGCAAACTAATAATAATGTTAACTATACTATTACAGTATTTACAATACCTAACTTTCCCCTGTACAAAAAAGTTGTGTTTTTTCACCACAGTAATTTTCTGACTTTCATGATTAGAGAACCATGTCAGTCCTTCAGCATCAATCAAAAAGACAGGAGCAAAGTTTGAAGAGCCTAGATGAGACAGATTTTTGTGGATTTGTAGGCTCATAGGTTCATAGATATATGAGTCAATATTCACACATCGAATGATAAAATCCCCGAATGGCTATCCATCAAACGCAATACATCGAAGTATATTTCAGCAAACGTGCATGTCATCAAAGCTGTAACACAGGGAATTTCATTAGCTGGCCAGCACTCTGACCATCAGTCAAATTGTAGTACTTAAAACCCACATGGGTGAGGAGCTACACCCCCAGCAATATATACCAACTCCAAGATTGCTTCAGTGGGAAAAGGGCAACATTACTTATGCTGGCCTACTGATGAAATTCCCTGTGTTACAACTTTGATGACATGCACATTCAACCTGGATGCCATGCTTTTACTTATGAGTTGGGTGATATAGAATGATTTTCTTATTACCTTGGTCACATGTTGGTCAATGTCCAGATTACTGTGTACATATGTTCCCAGATCCCTTACTGCTGGGTCATCTCTAGGGGTGTCTTAGCAATGGAGTAATTAACCTGGGTGGCAGTTTTCTCAAAAGTTGCTGTAATACATTTCTTGGCATTGGGTTTCAATGTGTGACTACGTCACTGGTCATTTGCCTGTGTTGCACCCTGTTGTAAGATATTTATGCCATGGGGGGAATCTATGATAGCTCCCAATTTGCAGTCATCTGTGAACTTGGTCAACCAAAGGTCCTTGACAACAGCCTTAACCTCTGAGAAGTAGATGCCAAACAGGAGTGGTCCCAGCATGAAGCCCTGAGGTACCCACTTGTGACCAGTCTGTTCGTGAAGGTAGTATTACCAGTCCTTCCTGAGTCTTGTCTGGGAGTCAGCTGGCAATTCAGTGAGTTATGGAGTGTTTTATGCATAATTCAGTAAGTTTGCCAATTATGCCCATGTCGGGTATTGTGTTGAATGCATTGGCCAGGTCCAGATAGGTGGTATTTATTGTTTTCTCCTCATCCATTGCCTTGGTGACCTTTTCAAAGAAGGCCGCCAGATTTAATTGGAATGATCTTCCATTGACAAAGTCAAACTGTGTTGGGACCAGAGCATACCACTCAGCTGTTCAGATCTTCACACAATGCCCAGATTTTTGGTTCATATTTTCGGTCTGTTCCTCAAAAAAATTGTGGTTTTCTGGCAACTCACTGGGATGATCTAAGGACTGAAATTACTAAATAATGACATACATTTGAGTTTCAGACTTCAAATCCTTCAGAAAATATATGTTAAAACAAACCCTGTTACTTTAGCAATTTTCTAAGTTTATAAGAGCAATATTTAAATTATGTTCCTGTTTTTGACCTTTGTCCCCTCATTTTGTCAGGCTTTGTTCAGATTCCGTGCACTATGAGGTTGAGAGGTATGATGCAGTGTCTGAAGGTTGCCTATATCTTTCTTGATCATTTCCATGATAATTCATTCTATTGATCTGTATATTAGACTAGTCAGACTAATAGGTCTGTAGTTTCCAGGGTTGGTTAATGGTCTACCCTTGTGAAGTGGGATAAGTGTTGCAGTTCTTCATTCTCATTGTACAAAGCCTGTTTTAAGGCCATAGATGAAAAGTAACTCAAGTTGTACTAATCGGTCATGTTTCAAGCTATTTATGAAGCATCCAGGATATTGCTGGGGCCCACTGAGGCTGTGTTTTTATCCTCAGGGAGTGCAACCAGGACCTGCTCCCTTTTAATAGTTGGAGGGGTTATGCTAGTAGGTATTTCATAGGGAGAGGCAAGGAGAGTGGGGACGACTTGTGAGCTGAATTTGTCAGCCGGCAAATTTTATGTCACTCTGCTCAGTGAAGACGGCACCATTGACCATCCATTCACCACACTGATGTGTGATGCCTTTGAGGTTTCAGACATACTTGTAAAAGGCCTTGTGTTCATCTTTAGCCTGTGAGGCTATGTTGACCTCAAAATTTACATTGATGGACTTCATTTCACCTTGTAGTTTCCCTTTTAGTGTACTCAGAAAACTCCTGTCATTATGAGAGTTGGCCTTCCTAATTTTAGTTTTGACTTTTTTCCTTTTTTTAAATACTCAGTTAAGGTTAGGATTCCACCAGTGTGATTTGTTTTTAGAGTTTGTTTGGGGCTTACTACTAGTAGGTACAGCATCCTCTGTACAGCCATTTATATTGATATACTGGCTCTCTGAACAATTCTGCATAGGTTGCTGTGAACTTGGGGTTGGTAGGGGCACTGAATTTTGATCAACTATTATTTAATAAGATGTAGTTTCCTTGGAATAGCTGCCAACTGTTATCGGGATTGCTGACGTTACTGAGTTGATTTTTATTTTGAAGGAGACAGCTTTGAGGTCTGACCTCACAAGTGAGGTTGTGACCTTGTGGGAAGGGTGGGGTTCAACACTCTCCCTAATTAGTAAGTACCAGATCCAGTATCTGGTCATGGGTATTAGTATTAACGAAGGCAAGGAATCATTGTGCTTGTGAGTATGAGGCAGTGTATGTCTCCCACTATACAGGGGTAGTTAAAGTCTCCCATGACTAGGGTATTTCGTTTAATGGTTAGTGTCGTCAGTAGGTATAGACAAGAGCTATGAGATTCTAGAGGCATAAAGGGTGACCAATAGCTTGCTAGGATATGGTATGGAACTTTGTCTATGGTGATTTGCATGTGGATAAATTCCAGGGCATTGTCCTGTTTAACCAAACTAGGGTTATGCTTATAATATAGAGTAAGACTCCTCCACCTTTTATGCCTGACTATGCAGCTGATGGCCTAAATGTGTGAAAGACACTAAAGCCTTGCACTGCTAGAGTATTTTCTGTACATTTAAACCATGTGTCACTGACCCTACAGATATCTATAGTCTCTAGAGTGAGGAAAGCTTGTAGGATGTGGAGTTTCATATTTAGGCTCCTAGCAAGGAGCAGTAATAACATCAGGTTTCTTTCTATTTTATTTGCTTTGTTGGTAGATTTGTAAATTTGGCATTGCTTAAAAAAAGCGTTAAGGTAATTTTAGCTAATATTTGGAAGTCTAGGGGAGACTGGCACAGACCACCCTTTACAAAGCAACATGATTTGTTTACCATGTCCTCCTATGCTGATGAATATTGAATCCCCCTGGAAAGACACCAGAAACTAAGCCAATTGTTGACGTCAATCATATTTTGTTCATACTGTGGCATCTTCCTTGTCAAAGGCAGAATGCTGCTCAATGCAAGGCACATACCTGCCTGCAATACATATTCAGAGAGATCAACAATGTCTCCCTTCATATAGTACAGTAAAGTACATTTCAGGTCATTAGCACCTGCATGGACTATGATAGAATTATACTGGAACCTGTGGTGTAGTCACCTGAGTGCATGTGTAACTTGGCATATCCTGGCTCCAGATAAGCAATGATCTCTTATCTTCTCCTTGTTCAGTCTGGTGAGTGGGGCATATGACTCCTGCATAATGTGTTGGCTGGCCTTAAGGGCTTTGCTGTCGGGGATCCACTGGATACAGGGATATACTTGGTGTTTGGTGTTGCTTTTGGTGAGTGCGTTAGATATTAATGAGGATAGGAATAGCTGTTTATAGGCTTAGGAGGTCTTTCAGGTTTGTGAGGATTGCTGTTTAGTGCCTCAGCATAAGTTGGTCTATGTGTGTGGTGGGCACTATGTGTGGTTGATGTAGTGTGTGTGTTTTTGACAACCTTGTTTGCATGCAAGATTTTTGCCTCTAGTGAAATTGTGTTTGTTTCTTTAAGGAATAAATAATTTCCTATGAACATAAGACAATTACTACATTTTCTCAGGATGCCCATATCTACCAAGTTGGCTATGGAGACATTTGGAAATTGCATATCTATGTTGTCCTGACCTATATTTAGGCGGGCCGCTACAGGTCATGAACTAGATAGCTCTCAACCTCTTAGCACAAAAAAAATCTGAACAAAGCCAAAAGTAATGGGGGCAAAGCTCCAAAAATAGGGACACATTTTAAATATTATTTGTATAAAGTTAGAAAGTTGCTACAATAAAAGATCTTTTATTACAATGTATTTTCTGAAGGATATGAAGCCTGAAATTCAAACGCCTGTCATTATTTAGTGAATTTGCCCATCAGTGATTTGTCACAAAAATCCAGAAAACCACAAATTATACAAAGAACAGACCTTAAATAGGAGGTAAAATCTGAACATTCTGTGAAAATCTGGACAGTTGAGAGGTATGAGAGGTTTCCTTGGGTGGTCTTTAGGGACTGGCACTAAACTAGCCTAGATTCTGCTAGAATTTGATAGTTAACCCGTTTAATGTACAAACTAGCTGCTCTAAACTTGTCTCCATGCCGCAGCTTTGTTTTAACCACATACTTGAAAAACTACAGTCAGTGCTATGCTTTTCCTCAGACTGTATATTCCTTTAAGCACATTTACTGTTTGCCTACCCAATAACTTCATTGATAGATTTGTGTTAGTTAGTCCTATCTGAACAACTGAACAAAATAATGAAAGATGGTTTCAACAAATAACATTCAATAGCATAAGACAAAAGAGACATTACTGGTGACACCAAAATCACCATGGATATGGGATGCCTGCTGAGGTTCAGTCCTCTCTTGTCTTCTTAGAGATGGTAAAGCAATGCTTGCAGTGTATACAGCTACAAGGTATAGCTTGACTTAATGACTACAAAGTGACAATTTTCATCTTGACTGCTCAATTCAAAATTAGGCATCATTGTATAAAATATGTCAATTGCTTAATGATCTCCCAGTCTGCTTTTGGAAGAAACATTTAGCCTACCATGTTTCTGTGGAACATGCTTCAGAAGATATGTTTTCATATTAGTGTTTAGAGCTGCCCATTAAATGTTTCTGTGTTGTCATTTGTCAAAATAGTTATTTCTCTGTACATAAATTACCTTAATGGCTATAAAACAGAAATTACATCCAGAAATACATTTGAAATACATTAAACTAATAAATATATCAACCCCCCCTTCTTCTATCCCATAATATATACCTACAACTGACTTTCCACTTGCTATCACAAAAGACCAAGTACTGAAAGTGTTATCAGAAGCTAAAATACTGCATCAGCAAGTCCTGACAATATCCCGGATGCATATTAAATAGCATGCATCATGATTTAGCTGCCTTCATGACAACACTGTTCAACCTCAGCCACAATAAAAGTTTTGTACTAAATGAATGAAGAGCAGCTATAGTCATTTCCCTGCACAAGAGAGAATCTTCCACAGAGCCAGGCAGTTACTGACCCATAAGTCTGACCAAACGTATATGTAAAGCCATAGATAGACTTATCATAGATAGACTTATCATGGAACTGATAATGAATGAACTGACATAATGAATTTCCAAACACCAGACCAGTTTCAGTTGGA
Organism: Protopterus annectens; assembly: GCF_019279795.1. Taxonomy (NCBI): domain Eukaryota; kingdom Metazoa; phylum Chordata; order Ceratodontiformes; family Protopteridae; genus Protopterus; species Protopterus annectens. Next base: position 1,634,781,712 of record NC_056728.1, on the reverse strand, counting down.
TTCTTAAAAGGTAGGCCATGCTTACTTTTAAAAGATCACCAATGCCATGGATGAAGGTAAAATAGTACACACTGCATACATCAACCTATATAAACTGGGAATAACCCCCTATATAAGACATTGGATTTTTAGCTTACTCATAGATAGGTTGCAGGAGATCAAAATAGGGGAAGCTGCCTCCACAAAGAGACCAGTCTCCAGTGGTGTACCCCAGCATTCAGTGCTGAGACCTCTCCTGTTTAGTATCTACATCTTTCAAATAAAACTCAGTACCAAAGAGCTCTGGCTGACTAAGTCCGCAAATGAACAAGAACAGTCATTGAATCCCAAAATGACTTAGCTATCCTACAGGAAGGTTTGCCCCACATAAATAACTGGTGCCAAAATCATGGACTGAAACTACATGCCAAAAAAAATGCATTTTTGCATAGTTTAGGAAGTTGCCTACCTGAGGAAGCTACCACATTGACAATATGTCCCTAAGAGATGACCCAGTTGTTCTGTATTTGGGAACTTATGCAGACAGTGGCCTAACTTTTGACTGTGTCCATTGTTGTAAGAAAGTCTTTCTATATTGCACAGCTTATAAACAAAGGGATTCTGCCTAGATCTAGCAGAATCTCATTGTCCCTTTAATTAGCTCTCATTTGGCCAGTTATTGAATATAATGCCCCCTTTTGGCGTGTATCTGTCCAGTCACATGCAACAACTATAACATCCACAGAGATACCTTATTAAAAATATAAAAGGCCTAAACAAATTGTTCTAAATGGACTGGCTCAAAGCCCTGTCACTATATCTGGTATCTTAAAAATTGCTAAGAGATGACCTGTCTCTGTCATACAAGGCATTTTCCAGCCTAGTACTTGTGGACCTCATGCATATCAGCAAGTCAAATGGCATCAGAAATACTCAGTGCAGGCATTTAAACCTCTTATGCAACATCAGCAGAATGGATTGGAGGGGCAGGCACATCTCACAGACTCCTCATCCATGTAAAACAAAGCTCATCACTGTCCATACTTAAGCACAAATTGGATATAAGGATGGGTGTGTTACTTTTACTCTGGAACTGCCCACTGTACTACTAATGGACAGAGGCAGCTCTAAATGCTTTATCTCATACATCGGTCACCTCAATTTATCTATGGTTTGATCCCAGTTATTATCATTAGGGGTAAGATATAATTATCAACCATGAGATGGGCAAGGCTAATATAAAGCCAAATGGGATAGGCACCAAAAGGGAAACTGGCTAGGCTTAAAATGGTCCACAAGGCAGCTAGCCCAGTACTTACCTGTGAACCTATGGACTACAGTTTGTTCCTTTTCCCCAGTGGCAGGCAGTTTTACAGCTGTATCCAGTATGAAACACTAAATGTTGAACTGTGGATTCTCAATTTATTCAAATAAATGTTCCAATTGATCATATTATCAAAACTGGCATTTCTGCTCTTTACTGCATTCCAGCTCCAAGTCTGGACAACCTCAGAAATGAAACTCTTGATGCATGCCAAAATTACGTGAATAAATGAAAGGAGTACAAGAATGGTAAATTCAGTGAGTTTTTATTGATAACAGTTCAGCATGGCATGCAATCATAACAGAGTTTAAAGGTGTAAGCTGTTATGATTGTATGCTGTGCTGTAGCACAAAATAACTGGGTTATCTTTCAAAGAAAGCAATGTTCACATATGCACATTTTTCTGCAAGGGTTTTCTCTCTGATTGTTCCTTTTAGTTAATACTGACAGTGTTTCCATAAGAATTACATCGAGTATGTAAGCTTCCTAATTGTATCTGTATGTGTATCTCTCTCTATTTTACTGCAAGTCTTGGTTGTTCCTTTTACTTAAATACTGTTAAGAGTTTACATAAGTATAATGTATTATGCCATAGCTGCCACAAGAGGTGCTTAGAGTAAGTGAGGAGAAGTTTTTGTTTAAATAGAGCTTTGCTAGCATGAGTATCAGCAAACATTCATTCTATGCTTTTTCTTTACAGTACACTAACTCTATCAACTATCCCTGTAAGTATCAAATATTTAGTTGTACATTTTAAATGTCCTCGGTAAACCCACTCAAGCAACCGGGAATTGTAAAATGATGGAAGAAACAAACTTCAAAAAATCAGTGTACATCATGATTGAGACTGTGATTAGTTAACTGGCTTGTTATTAAAGTATTTGGGGTGCACACCACCAGGGACAATATCAAGCAGTTTCTGTTTTATTTACCCCCCCCCCCAATCTGATAAGCTCTAAGTGTATGTCTCCCCTTAGTTGTTGCTGGGTAAAATATTGAGCTTAATTACCTGTACTTGTAGTTTTTCCCTTATAGCTGTTGTTAGTGTATAATACTAAGAAAAAACTAAATTAACATATAGCTGTTTTGTTTTACTGCTGTCCATTATAGGTTCATAGGCTCATAGGTTGGTACTAGGCTATCAGCCCTAGGGCCTATACAAGCCTAGCCATAACAATTCCCTGGCTATTTCTTCCGACATTATTTACTTTCCTGGACCCCTGTCTAGCAGGGCGACTGACGTGATCCCTGGGGTGAATTTCCTTTCTCCCATCCAATCGTCAAGGTTCCTCTTGAAGAGGTCCAAAGAGGCACTCTGCTTGACATGTATGGGCAATCTATTCCAGAGTCTGGGGAGTCTCTGGGTCAGGAACCTATCCCTCCAGCATGTTTTGTTTATTGTGATGACAAGGTTTAGATCCCTGGAGCGTGTAGCTCTGAGGGATTGGGATTTCTTTAAGTGTAGCATGTCCAACAGCTCTGGGTTTGACATGGCCTTGTATGTTAAGCAGAGATCGCCTCTGAGTAGACGATATGCAACAGAGTATAGCTGGAGTTTTTAAGGCGGTCAGCGTAGGGCATCTGCTTTAGGCCTGTGATTCTTTTAGTGAGGTATTTCTGAGGCCTTTCCAGTTGTTGCAGATGTCTTGAGAGGTACATACCAAATGGGGCATTGTATTCTATAATGGGTCTAATGAGGGATGAGTACAGTGGGACAATGACCTCCTTTTTTTGGGATGAAAAGCCCTTCGTGATGAGGTGTGCCACATAGAAGGATTTCCTGACTGTTGTGGCGATGTGGTTATCGAAGGTGAGACCACTGTCCACCTGTGTCCCTAAGTCTCTTATCACACTTTCTGTGTTTAGTGTACTGCCACCTATATGGTAATTCATGGATACATGTTTTTTCCCAAAGGGGATAACAATACATTTCTTGGCATTGAGTTTGAGCCCATGGCTCTGGCACAAAGCATCTGTTTCTGTAAGGCCCTTTTGTAGAGTATCCACATCACTTGGGGATTCAATAATGGCTCCCAGTTTGCAGTCATCTGCAAACTTTGTTAGCCAGAGTCCCTTAGTGTTGACCTGTACTTCAGAGAAGTAGATGCCAAACAAGAGCGGCCCCAGGACTGAACCCTGAGGTACTCCACTTGTCACTTGTCTGGAGCTGGATTTGGAGTCGGCTACTTTTACAGTGTGGGTTCTATCAGTAAGCCATTTAGCAACCCATTGGGTGACATAGGGATTAATGCCCAACTTAGTAAGTTTATCTATGATTCCAGAGTGGGGGGTGGTATCAAAGGCCTTGGCAAGGTCTAGATAGGCTGTGTGGACCACCTTACCCTTGTCCATGGCTCTGGAGACTGATTCAAAGAAGTCAATCAGGTTCAGGAGACAAGATCGGCCCTTCACAAACCCAAACTGGGTGGGGTCCAGTGTCTGAAGGTTGCCAATGTCTTTGTTTATAAGTTCCATGATAATATGCTCCATGGCCTTGCAGATAAGGCTTGTCAGACTGATGGGACGGTAGTTTCCGGGATCCAAGGTGGATCCCCCCTTGTGGATTGGGATAACTGAAGCTCTGCACCACTCAGTGGGCATGAAACCTGAGGTGAGGCTATGATTAAACATGACACTTAGGTGAGGTGCCAGTTCATATTGTAGTTCATGTAGTACACAGCCCGGGATGTCATCTTGTCCCATGGATGCTGTATTCTTGGCTTTTGAGAGTGCATTTTGTACCTGTGTGGCCGTTATTACTGGAATTTGGCAATCTTCCAGTATTGAGATGGGCCATTTAGGGGGTGAGAGGGGGGTGAAGTTGGCACTGAATCGATCTGCCAGGATATTGGCAATATCCTTTGGATCAGTATATTTAATGCCATTCTGTTTTAGCTCAGAGCAGATCTGAGCATTGCCATTTAGATTCTTGACATAGTTATAGAATGCTTTGTGGTTGTCTTTGGAATCTTTGGCAATTTTATTTTCGTAACTAGCTTTGGAGGATTTTATGAGGCATCTCAGTTTCTTACTGAGGCTAGTAAGGGAGTTTTTGCATCCTGGGATTTTCCTCTTTTCTGCAAAAGTTTCTTCCTTTTGTTGTAAAGTTTGTTTATGGCAGGGGACCACCAGATTGGCTTCCTTTTTTTGGATGAGAGCATTTTGGTTCTATCTGGGATGGCACGATTCATGCATGAGTGGATGTGCTCGTACAGTGCCTTAGTGTAGGATTCAGCAGTTGAACTTTCAGTTCCCGTCTGCATGGGTGTTATGACGTTTGTCACTTCTGACTTGAGTAGCATGAAGTTGGCTTTGGAGAAGTTTTTTATGGTGGTTTCTTTACTGGGGGGTGGGGTTGGGATGTGGATGTTAAGGGTGATTAGCTTATGGTCAGACCTGACTAACGAGGGGGTGACCATAGGTATGGAGCATTGATTTCCCATGTTGGTAATGACCAGGTCTAGGATATTGGAGCCCCTGGTGGGACTATGGATTAGTTGATCCAGGGCATTGGAATTTATGAATCTCCCCAGAGTGTTATTTACAAATAAGAAATATCTACTTGCTTTAAAAATACAAATTACCAGAGACTAAAGTTCTTTTAACGTCCTACCTACCTTCAAACCCATTTTGTTGATTGTTTTCTTCTGGTCACAAGCACACTGTGTAGCTCTTCCTGTTCCATTCGCCCTTGCTTCACTCAGGCTGTGTCCACTCCCCTACCCTACCACCATTTCCGACTCACCCCTGCTATTCCTAAACTTATTCCCAAATAGCCACACCCTGAAGTAAAGAAATCCTATAGGTTCATAGGTAGGTACTAGGCTATCGGCCCTAGGGCCTATGTAAGCCTAGCAAACAAGGTTCCCTGGCTTTTGTCACCCATGGATCCTATTTACCTGTGCCCCTGTCTAACAGGGCCACCGATGTGATTCCCAGGGTGAATTTCCTATTACCCATCCACTCATCAATATTTTTCTTGAAGAGTGCTAGTGACGAACTCTGCTTGACATAGATAGGCAGCCTGTTCCAGAGTATGGCAAGTCTCTGAGACAGGAATCTATCCCTCTAGCATGTTCTGTTGATTGTGGTGATGAGGGATTGGGATTTCTTTAGGTGTAGCATGTCCAGCAGCTCAGGGTTTGACATAGCTTTGTATGTTAGGCAGAGATCACCTTGGAGTAGGTAATATGCTACGGAGTAAAGCCAGAGTTTTTTGAGGTGGTCAGCATAGGGTAACTGTTTAAGTCCCATAATCCTCTTTGTGAGGTATTTTTGTGGCCTTTCTAGCTGCTGCAGATGCCTTGTAAGCTACATTCCAAATGGGGTGTTTTACTCTATAATGGGTCTGATGAGAGCCGAGTAGAGAGGGACAATGACATCTTTTTTCCTGGATGAGAACCCTTTCATGATGAGGTGTGCCACGTAGAAGGATTTCCTGACTACTGTGACGATGTGATTACGAAATGAGAGGGTACTGTCCACTAGAGTCCCGAGGTGTCTATCACACCTTTTGCATTAAGTGGGCTTCAGCCTATGTGGTAGTCCATAGGTACAGGGTTTTTACCAAAGGGGATGACAATGTGTTTTTGGCATTGAGCTTGAGGCCATGGCTCTGACACCAGGCATCAGTCTCAGTGAGGCCCCTTTGTAGGATGTCCACATCATTTGGAGACTCAACTATGACACCCACTTTGCAGTCATCTGTGAACTTTGTTAGCCAGAGGCCCTCTGTGTTGGCCTGTACTTCAGAGAAGTAGATCACAAACAGGAGGGGACCCAAGACTAAACCCTGTGGTACTCCACTTGTCACAGGTTTGGAGTCAGATTTGAAGTCCGCAATTTTTGCAGTGTGGGTTCTGTCTGCGAGCCAGTTGGTGACCCATCTTGTGATGTACGGATTTATACCCAGTTTGGTGAGTTTTTCTATACCAGAATAGGGGATAGTGTCAAAAGCCTTGCCAATGTCAAGATAGGCGGTGTGGACTGCCTTACCCTCGTCCACGACTTTGGTGACTGTTTCAAAGAAGTCGATCAGGTTCAGGAGACATGATCTGCCCTTCACAAATCCAAACTGGGTGGGGTCCAGAGTTTGGAGGTTACCAATATCCTTGTTTATGAGTTCCATAACACGCTCCATGGCCTTGCAGACCAGGCTCGTCAGGCTAATAGGGGTCAGTGGTGGCTCCCCATTTGTGGAGTGGTACAACTGTTGCTGTGCACCATTCAGTGGGTACAAAGCCTGTCGAGAGACTATGATTGAACATGGTGTTTAGGTGGGGCGGGCTAGTTTGTTCTGAAGTTCATGTAGAATGCAGCCAGGGATATTGTCTGGCCCCATGGATGCTGTGTTCCTGGCTTTCGATAGTGCAGTTTTCACCTGTTCAGTTGTGATTGCAGGGACACTGCATTCTTCCAGTATGGATATGGGATAATTAGAAGGTGGGGGGTAAAGTCAGCACTGAACCTATGAGCCAGGATGTTGGCAATATCAGTTGGTTCTCTGATGTTTGTGCCATTGTGCTGTAGCTCAGAACAGATCTGGGTGTTGCCATTGAGATTCTTGACATAGCTGTAGAATGCTTTGTGGTTGTCCTTAGAGTCAGTGGCAATCTTATTTTCATAGTTCGCTTTGGAGGATTTTATTAGAGATCTCAGGTTCTTGCTAAGACAGATCCATATTTATATCATTCTAATTATCCAATTAAACTGTATCTTACTAACTCCCATATATCACACTCCACTTGCTTAACTACCTGCTACTTTACATCTTTTAGTGTAATAAGTCATAACCGGACAAAAGAATAGTTTTGAATCCCCCACATATCAAAACTCAGTTATAACTAACAATTATTTCTACCCGTACATAATATTACTTTAACTTAGACATATCTGAAGCAACTTAGACATATCTGAAATAATAATAGCAAGCAATATGATAACTTTATATCCATCATAACCAACATAACCTCTTACCATACAGAACTTAACAACACACAATCTATGAACAATACCACCTTCACAACTCCATTACAATTAAAACATAGAAATGTAATAATAGCACCAAATATCTATTATTCCACAAACATAAACCATGCAACATTAACCTTACCCACACAACAATCCTACCCTAATGATATACAGAAATATGATATGTTTATATCAAAATACTTACAGTTTATAGTTCACATTGTATTGCAGCTAGTACTTAGTGGGGGCATTCACCCAACCCTGGCTCCAAACAAATCCAACCTATTTAGATCTTCACACCCCAACCCATCTCCAACAACTATTAACTCCCCCCAGTAAAGGTATGGACTTATTACTATTTAATATAAATCTCAGGAGCATCATGAACAAAATTCAAGAATTGCATGCCACCTTTCTCTATAAACCAGACATCGATGACAAAGAAATTCTTCCCCCAGGATCTAACATATATAGGCTAGATAGACAACAGAAAAGAGTGGTGGTATCGCCTTTCTATACAAACACAATCTCAGTTTAGAAACTCTAGAACAAACCATCCCAAACTTTAAGAACAGTGCAATACTGTTTACTAAACTAACAAGTATTTCAAAGAAACATCTGAAAATAGTGGAAGCCTACATCACACCTGAGAACAATCTGACTACTCTAGTACACATCCTAAATGGGACAGCAACATCCCACCCTCAGGAAGCAATTGTAATGGGTGTCTTTAATGTGGATTGGCTCTCGTGCAACTCTCAAAAGCCCCTTGATCACATAACCTACACAGTTTCTGACAAACAATCCAAACTTGTGCTAGAGTAGATAAAACATCAAATAATATTTCAATCCTAGTCTGGATCCTTACAAACAGGCCATATTTATCCCCACACTCTTGCTGTCTCCCAGACAGCCTCAGCGAACATATTCCAACTTACATTCTCTAACACCAAATAAATCCACATAAACTTACCCCCTACCACCAAATCCAAGATAATAAAAAATGTATCCCCCAGAAAAGAGGTGGTGGTATCACCGTTCTATACAAACACAATGTCAGTTTAGAAACTCTAGAACTAACCATCCCAAACTTTAAGAGCACTGCAATACTGTTTACTAAACTAACAATTATTTCAAAGAAACATCTGAAAATAGTGGGAGCCTACATCACACCTGGAAAGAATCTGACTACTCTAGTACACATCCTAAATGAGACAGCAACATCCCTCCCTCAGGAAGCAATTATAATGGGTGACTTTAATGTGGATTTACTCTTGTGCAACTCTCAAAAAATCCTTCTGATCACATAACCTATACGGTTTCTCACAAACAATCAAAACTTGTGCTAGAGTAGACAAAATAAATAAAATTTCAGTCCTACTCTGGATCTTTACAAACAGGCCATATTTATCCCCACACTCTTGTTGTCTCTCAGACAGCCTCAGTGAACATATTCCAGCTTACATTTTCTGACAGTGAATAAATCAGCATAAACATACCCCCTACCACCAAATCCAAGATAAGAAAAAATTTATCCCCCAAGACTTCATAACTAGTTTAAAAAAATGCAACTGGGCACCACTCACAGATCTCCCTTTAGATACAGCAGTTGAAATATTTAACTCAAACTTCCTCAATATCCTAAATACCCCCCCCCCCCGAAAAATAAGGATAAAATCCAATTATGCCCCCTGGCTAACTAAAGAAAAAAATATCTTTGTTACAAATTAGAGATAAGGTCTGGGAGAAATGGCTCAATGACAAAACTACAGCTAACAAACAAACATATCTAGAACTATGAAATAAAGCTAAAAAAATATTAGACAGGACAAAATGCATTACTATAGCAATGTTCAATCAAAAAAAATCAAAGAAACTCACAAAAATTCTGGGCTGCCTTCAAAAAAAGTCCTACAGCTAGGACAAACTAGTACTTCCTCTCGAACACTCATCAGTGCTAAATACAGCATAGATTCACAATTTAACAGATACTTCACTGAATCCATACTAGCCCTCACAAACAATAAATGCTCTTCTCCTACCCAGACTCACATAGTGCCCATGTTTGATCCCAATAACTTCTCTTTCCAACCTGTCCCAATAAACGCCATAGTTAAATATCTCAAAAGGCTTAAACCTACTACACTAGCTACCTACAAAATATCTAAAAATAGCCGCAGAAGGAATATCCTATCCAGTATTCATATTACTAAATCAATCCGTTTCAGAACTACAAGTGCCTAAAATTTGGAAACTATCATATACCATCCCTCTACATAAAGGTGAAAACTCGACAGAATTATTGAATTACAGGCTAATAGCTATAGTATCGCCATTGTCTAAAATATTTGAGAGGTGCATCCATTCGCAAATCTTAAACTATTCAATAACCAACAATCTTCTCTCTAACAGCAGAGTTTCCACACTAATCATAGTACCACCACTGCCTTTGTTAACTTTACTTATATTAACCACCATCGCAATTAAGGCAGTTTAGTTTCCTCCATCTTTCTTGAACATCCAAAGCTTTTGATACTGTCTCTCATTCTAAACTCTTTACTACACTCTTGGAACTTAAACTTAGCCATTTTGCACTTGCTAGGTTCCAGCAATATGTAACTGGTGGCTAGCAAGCTGTAAAAATGGCAACAAAATCTCTCTTCACTACTGCCTGTAACCTTGGGAGCACCACAGGGATCTATTCTGTGTCCTCTCCTTTTTATTATTTTTACAAACAACCTTCATACAGCACCCCACTTGCCTCCATAGTTCAATATGTGGACGATTCCACCTTGATTTGTGCTGCCCCAACACTAGAAAAACTACAAAAACTCACCCATCAGTCATTCAATGCAGTGGAAACTTGGCTAAACAATGCACAACTTATACTTAACCCTAACAAAAGAACACTCATGCTCTTCTACACAGCTAGAGCTGCAGACCATTCAGTATATTATCATCAAACCATACAATTATTTCTCCGGTTTCTAAAGAAAACTACTTGGAGTGGTCATGACCGTAATATGAAATTTGACATACACATATCACAAACCATAGAAATGTTCACAAAAAAGTAAGAACCCTGTACAGAAATCAACACTTTCTAAAGAAATCTTCAAACGCCACTATAGCAAGAATCCATCTTATCTCTATGCTACTATACACTCCAAAAAATCTTGCAAATATTAAAAAATCTGACCTAGTAAAACTCGAAACTTGCTATAATAAAATCATAAAGTTTGCCAGAGCAACAGATTTCAGATCCCATCATCGCTTGGCTTTAAAACAACTATCCTGGCTCAAACTGTCAAATCTACTTGCTTATAATCAACTCACCTTCGCTCATCAAATACTAAATAAGCCAGAAAAAATGCCAGTACTTCAAAATCTACTAATACACTACTCCAAAAATAGAGTATTGCATTCTGGTAACAAATCCTTCTTAAATATATCCAAACCTAACAATGCAGCTGGAATTTCCCTTTAGTCCAGCTGCATAGCCAGAATGTGAAATTCCCTGCCATTAAATATCAGAACAACTACTAACACTTCCAACTTTGAAAAACCTTCTCAAATCACACCTATCAGAATCATGGCCATGCTCTTGCACAAACCCTGTTTAGGAAATAGATGTCTTAAGGCAGCTAAAGGAACACAACCTGTTATTTTTCTATTTGAATAGTATACCCCTACTAAGCATATGCATATTTAACTTGCTTGTTTACTACCTACAATCACTGTACTGCTATTCTTTCTAGCCTATCTAGACTACATGACTGTATCACTAAAATATATAATATGTATTTTCATTTTGTACTTCTATCTGAGATTGAATCAATATTTGTACCTGTACATTGTATATGTATCTTACGGTTATTTACAAATGCGGAGCTTTTCTCCCCTGGTCTCCATCGAAAAAGGACATTTTGTCCAGTCGACTTTCTGGGCAAACAAATATAAATAAATAAATAAATAAAATTCAAAAAATGTGAACAGTGATAGGTCAGCTATCCATATGTGCTCATTCAAAATCAAATATTGTCCGCAATAAATAAAAAGAGCACCTATTACACAAAACTGTAAAAATAATATTTAATCCAGTTAAAAAAGAAACCTGCTACTGTTCCTAACAATTAAATAAATCATAAGAACACATGGTACAAATTAATAAAATAATAAAAAAAGAGGAAAGAAATAAAAATCAAAACCAAATAATGGCAAACTATTTCCATTCCCTGAGCAGAAATGAAATGAGTAAATATATTTTTGAAAAATTTTAATCTATTCAAAATCCACACATAGTAACACAAAAACATTCACAGAGGCTCTCAATAATAATCTGTCTAAGCAGCAGAGACCTGCAAAGCAGAAACACAAGCAACCTCCATCCCCCAACACAACCCAAATGACACATAGCCCACAGACTCAGTGTGCCACTCAACCATAGCCAATAAGGCAAAACAATGTACCCAACACAATAGTCATCGGTGACTCTATAGTCAGGCACACTGATGTCCCACTCACCAGGCTAAACAAGGAGAAGGCTACTGTCAGATGCCTGTCGGGTGCCAGGATCTGCCACATGACCCACACACTCAGGTCACTCCACAACAAGTACAAATATGACTCTGTCATTGTCCATGTTGGTGTGAATGACCTGAGAAGTACCTCCCTGGACTACATGAAAAGAGACATGAAAGAGCTATCCAATCTTGTAGCCCAGGCAGGTATGATCCTAGCCCTGAGTAGCATTCTGCCATCACCCAAAATTATACCGCAGTACAAGGACAAAATGATTGACTTCAACAATTGGCTAAGCTTCTGGTGTCATTCTAAGAGGATCCAGTATCTGTCTGCTTGAGATGACAAGATCGACAGACCACGATGCTTTGCCACAGATGGCCTGCACCCAAGGGCACCCGCAGGCAGGTGCAAGGGGGTGCACTTGCACCCCCCTGGAATCGGCTAGATAATTACAAAAAAGTTTTTTTTTTTTTTTTTTTACGTACATTCTCCTTTAAGAAGAAAGAAGTCCGAATAGTCCAGTCGCAGGCGTGCTGACATCATCACTATCAGTTAGAGGTTTGTGTGCGGGAACTCACACAGGCGGGACCTGGAACAGTAGAGAGAGGGTGTGTGTGTGTGTGTGTGTGTGTGTGTGTGTGTGTGTGTGTGTGTGTGTGTGTGTGTGTGTGTGTAAAATGCCCCAGGTGTACATGGTGTACCTTGGGCCCAAGTGGCAAGAGCCTGAAGTCTTTACCCACCACCATTTGTAAAAATGTTGCAGGATTTTCCCTCATACTTTTTCTGTTTCTCATAAAATCTGTGGTTTCTGCATTTGTGTCCTTGTTGCCTGACAGCTACATGTTCTCTGGTTTTATTCTTGGCTGTCTGGAGTGTTTCTCCCTGGGCCTCTGCTAAAACTTAGCTTTTTTTTTTTTTTTTCAAAGTCAGACTTTCCTGGTTAACAAAAGTTAAAAAAAATGGACACACTTGTCAGACTTCATATTCTTCAGAAAGTGCATGGTAACAAAAGCTTTTATGCTAGCAATTTTCTAAGTGTACAAGATGGATATTTGAAATGTATCCCTGTGTTTGGGACTGTATCCACCCCCCCCCCCATTATTGGCTTCATCCAGGTTTTGTGCTAGGGTTGAGAGTTATGGTAAGAACTGAATTCACTGAATATGTTTGGGGGCTGTATTCACCCAGTATTGGCTTTGTTTAGGTAGTGTTTGGGACTGTATTCCCCCCATTATTGGCTTCATCCAGGTTTTGTGCTAGGGTTGAGAGTTATGGTAAGAACTGAATTCACTGAATATGTTTGAGGGCTGTATTCACCCAGTATTGGCTTTGTTCAGGTATTTATTGGCTTCATCCAGGTTTTTGCTAATGTTGAGAGCTATGGTAAGAACTGATTTCACTGAATATGTTTGGGGGCTATATTCTCCCATTACTGGCTTTGTCCGGGTGTTATTTGCTAAGAGGTTGAGAGCTATGGTGAGAACTGAATTCACTGAATGTTTGGTAGTTGTAGTAGTCACCCATTATTGGCTTTGTTCAGGTCTTTTGTGCTAAGAGGCTGACAGCTGTGCTATGGTGAGAACTGAATTCACTAAATGGTAGCTATTTAAGTTTCAGTCTTCCTCTTTCACAAAACAGTTGATTTGGCGTAGTGGTATGTTGCTCTGACTGTTTTGCACGGGGTCCCCTGGGTTCAAGACGTGGCAGTGAAATGTATGGTGGTAACGCAGCATTTTATTCTAGCAACTTTCAAACATTATACAAGCAATGTTTAAAATGTGTCCCTGGTTTTTGGCCTTTTGTCCCCTCCCCCCAATAAATTTTGGCTTTTTCCAGATTTCTTGTGCTGAAAAGTTCAGAGATACAGCTGAGTGTCGAGTAGATTTTACAAGGAGCTGAGAGCTGCAGTGGAGCAAAAGTTTAGTGTTGCTTGTGTTTAGTCTGCTTGCATTGTTAATAGCACAGCAGATAGTGTACTTGCTTTAGATGCTGAAGGCTGTGGGTTCTACTCCCACAGTAGGTAAATGCATTGCTGATGCTGTATTGTGTTGTAAAGGGGGTGGATGCTGCAGTCTTTTTGGCAAAGATACCTAGTAACTATGAACCTGTTAACAGTTTGCTATCCATTCCCTATTGCGGTATTACTAGCTTTTCATTTTTTTATTGCATGCAACAAAAGCAATTTATTCTTCAAGGGTAACAGGCACTTTATTTGTAGATTAAACAATGACATATAAAGTGTTTGCTAGCAGCAACCTCTTTTATTAGTTACAAATTTTTTCAATGTGGAGTTTACTACTTCAGAGATTGTGTATATTTTTTACTGATACTGGTGGACTTGAGTAGACTTTTTATGATGGAAATGTTCTGAATTGGGCAGTTTTGTCATTAGTGGATGCTTTTTGTTTCATTGTTTACTGGAAAAATGTTCAAAACAATACATTTAAAATGCCCTCTAACAACTGTACTGTATTGTACAAGGAATATAATGTAATACAGTCAGGAAGGTGTATCAAAGAGCACGTGTATGTTATGTTCGAGGGGCCTATGATTTTGTAGACAGCCCAGATTTAATATTTGCCATTTGCAAAATGTATTTTCTCTGAAAGTGGGTTTCAGTGCTGTTTCAATGCATGCGAGTTTCAAGAGCAGAGAAGTTTTAATGTTGGTCTATTTTCATTGTGAGACTGCATTGCTTTAACAGATATGTATTAGGGTTTGTGCTGTAAAATGCAAAATAAAACTTTCAAATGAAATCCTAAATCATCGCAGAAGTAAAGCAGTATGCACATTAGTGTTTATGATAAATGGGGCAAAATAACCAAGGAATGGGACATTGGAATGGCTGCAGGGGGGGAGGCTCCATTTGACCATGATTTTAGCAAGCTCAGATAGCCCCGGTTGAACTATACCTCTCAGTTGTCCATATCTTTGCAGAATGAATAGATATTTGCTGCTTATTTTGGTTTGTTCCTCAAATTTGTGATTTTCTAGCAAATCATTTAGGAATGAAGCCATTAAATGACAGACATTGAGTTTCAGATGTCATAACCTTCAGAAAAATGCATGCTAATGCAAGACTGTCTTTACGTTTATACAAGAGCAATTTTTAGTAGTGTTTGTATGTTCCCCAATATATTTGGCCTTGTTCAGATTTCCTGCATTAAGAGGTTGAGAGGTACGTGCAAATCACTTTGTAGATTAGGAATATCCAAACATCTCAATTGTCCCCAATTCTGGCTCAAAATGTTGCTCTCCCTAATAATCCCTCCTCCAAAATGGCAATTTTGGAAGAAAATGTGGAGGGTTTACAATTATATATAACTGTAATGATCACTTATAGATTACCTTTATTTCAGAAATGCATGTGGATGCTCTTATTTTGTTAGCTGCTTCAAGTTAACTGTTAATATTAAAAGGTGTCCCTTTTTGACAGGTATTTTGCATCACATTTTGGTCCGTTTTCATAAAATTGTGGTTTTCTGGCAAATTAGTGGCAAGTCATTAAAGATTGAAGTTAGAAAATAATGGCAGACATTTGAGTTTCAGATTTCATACCCTTCAGAAAATTTGTACTAATGCAAGATCTACCTGTTCTATTTAAGTTATAAGAGCAATATTTAAAATTGGACTTATTTTTGGGCTTGTGTCACACTTCTAGTTCTATGTATGGCTTTGTCCAGATTTCTTGCTCTGAAGTTGAGAGGTATGAGTGTCAGATCCATCACTGTCAGCCAGAGACATTTCAAATTGTGACATACTTATTGCACCCCACTCCCCATTGTAGTGGCTCTGGATGTGTCCATGGAAGGCAAGGAGCAGTTATGCAGTGTAAGTGTGCAGAGTATTCCCCATCCAAAGTAGATCACAAATGACCGTGGCTTTTCATCTGTCCTTGATTTTGCAAAATGTTCTGGTTTTCTATCAGATTTTTGTACTGTTGATTTATGCTTCTTATTCTGGAACTGTATGCTGTCACAGTGCCCTGTTGCGCTGTTTAAGTAGCCATGGTTTAATGAACATCAGGTAAGCTTGTCGGAGATTGTAAGATGCAAGTAAGCTTTAGTAAGCTTGTCGGATATTGTAAGATGCAAGTAAGCTTTAGTAAGTATATTGTTAAAGAATTACCAGCATTGAAAGCCTTTTCGTTGTTGCCATGCAGAGAATATTTACATGACTAGATAATGTATAAGCCTATGGGTATTGAAATGCTTATGACAGTTTTATTTATTTTATTTGCAGTTGGTTTGCCAGGATAGTCCATTGGGCCAAATGAACCCGTTTTCAATGGAGTCCTGGGGAGAAAAGCTCCAAAACTAAGTAGGTTATTAATAGATATACAAATTATACAATTACACAGAAGTTAATCATACAAGAAATAACAATTTGCAAATAATACAACTAGAGCGAGTACAATCTAGTGATGAAATTAATAGGTAATACAGACTAAAGGGAAATTTAGCACAAAAGCACTGAGAAATAACAACATATTTGGAAGCATTTCATGACAATACTGAGGAATAATAACATATTAGGAAGCAATGCACAAAAGTACTGAGAAGCAATAACGTATTAGGGAAGCAATACTTGGGAAGTGTGGCCTAGTATATTCTTTCTGATTATTGTAGGAATAATAATATGTATGAGTTAGGGTGGGTAATTAGGAAAGTTGCAGGAGGAAACAGAGGAAGAAAGAAGATGGAGTTTGCAAGTGTTAGTTATGTGGGTGGGAGCAAGAGCATTCCCACTGGGATACTAGATGTGAGTGAAGAGATCTTTTAAATATAAAATGGTTGAGGGTGGTGCGAATGGAAGGTGGTAGGGAGTTCCAAAGGCATGCAAGGCCATAAGACAGAAGATTTTTGCCTGGGGACTAGTTGGTTTATATACTTCTAATAGATTTTGATTGTTGGACCTTAATACTCTAGCAGGAAGGTGCATTTTAAAGGCTGATGAAAGGGAGGGACAAAGGGAGGGGTTGAAAATGAGCTTATGTGCAAGATTTAGTTGAGTATATGTGAGATAACTGGGTAGCTCTAGACATTTTTAGTTTTTGGAGAGAGGAACAGTGGTGGGTGGAGGACTTGTGGTTGGTAGTGAACTTGGCAATTTTGTTGTAGCAAGAGGAAAGTTGTGTTTTTAGAGAGGTCTGTAGATTAGTTAGGAGTGGAGCTCCATAGAGAAGGGAGGGGATAAGAAATGAGGTAGAGGGTGATTTTGGTAGCAGGTGTAAGGTAATGATTTTGTCGGTAAAGCATACCTAGTTTTTGATGGGTTTTCTTGATATTTAACTGTAGGTGGGAGTTGAATTTGAGCTGGTTATCAATTTGGGCCCCAAGTAACTTGGTCTCGGACATCAGTACCAGGGGTAGATTATTTTGTCTAGAGATGTGGAATGTGTTTATACTTAAAGAAGTTGCCTTAGAGGGGGTGAATAACATTAATTTGGTTTTAGAGGCATTGAGTGCTAGGTGATTCCTTTTCATCCATTGCTCAGTTGTTGTAAAAGCATCTTGAGTCAGTTTTAGGAGTGAGGGGATAGAGGTGGCAGCGCAGATAATAGCAGAATCATCGGCATATTGGATGATGTCTGAGAATGGGATAGAGTTGCGGAAATCATTTATAAATATATTGAAGAGAAGGGGACTCAGTACAGAGCCCTGGGGTACCCCAGTAGGAGTATTTAGAAATGAGGAGGTGGCCTTTTTCCATTTGACTGCTTGAGATCTGTTAGATAAGTAGCTGGAGAACCAGTTCAAGGAGGAGGGAGATAGGTTAAGTTTAGAAAGTTTAGTTAGTAGCAGGCTGTGAGAGAGTGTCAAAGGCCTTAGAGAGGTTGAGTAGTAGGGTAGAAACAATTTGGCCAGAGTTGCGGGCTTTATTTACAGTTTCAAGGAAGGAGAGGAGGGTGGTCATAGTGCTATGATGTGGTCTGAATCCATGTGTGGGAGTTAGTAGGTGATTATCTAAGAGATGTGGAAGGAGTTGTAGTTGGATACACTTTTCTAGGAGTTTAGAGATGGGGGACAGAATAGCGATGGGGTGGAAATTAGTAACATTGTTGTTGTTGCCACCTTTTATGTAGAGGTATGATAAAGGCCCTTTTCCAGACTTGGGGTACTATACATTCTTGGATAGAGCAGTTGATTAAAATGCTAATAGGGTAAGTGATTGCTTCAACAGCTTTGCTAAGAAAGTAAGAAGGGATGTTATCAGGAGCATTGGTGCATGGCTTCAGTTTCATAAGGAATTTCTTTATAGTAGAAGTGGGTATAGGTTTAAATGAGAAAAAAGGAGTGTGAAGAGGGAGAATTAGGGGCAGATGAAGCTGATGAAGTAGTAGGAGGAGTGGAGGGATGGGAGTTAGTAGATGGGAATGAGGAAGTAGTAGCAGAGTGGGGTAGAGATGGTTGGGGATGGTAAGGAGTTTTGGAGAATGTAGTGGTGTTAGAGAAAGATGACGTTAATTTGGAAATGGATTCAATGAAAAGAGTTAAATTGGGTAGCCAAGTCTTGGTCAGGAGCGTTTGGGTCTGGGGTAGGGGTATCTGGTTTGCTGGGGTTAAGTAGAGTAGAGATACCTTTCCAAAATTTCTGAGGGTTTGATTTTATTATTTTGAAGTGTTGAAAAGTAGTTTTGTCTGTCGAAGATTATGAGCTTTTTTACCTTATTTCGAAGTATTTTATATTCATTGTAATAAAAGGACAGGATTACAGTATTTTCAGAAGCTCATTACATTTTATTGCAGACCAGTGTCTTATAGCAGTGTCTGTGTGTTAGTACACTTGTAGTTGGGTCAGGGTGGCTTTAATGGTATATGGTAAATAAGCATTGCTACCTTACTTAAAAGCCAAGCCCTGCAACAACTAGCTCCACACTGAAGTCAAAACACAATAGCTCTGGTGGGTAAATGTACTCTGTAGTAATCAAAAAAGGCAAATGTTTAAAATAACTACAGCTTATGTGCAAACACAATAGGTAGTGATGAAACAATGCTCTGCTAAAATGCTTTAATGCTCCACATTGCTGAGCTGCAGATCAGTTATCACTGGCTACCAGGATTTCACCCACTTCAGCTCAAGCATGGTGCCATTCAGTGCAACCTTCCCAGAACTAATTTGTCTGACCAGAATTATTTGGTGTGTGTATAAGAGGGAGGTAGCATACCCCTCAGCTGTCCAGATTTTTGCCCCATATTCCTCCTAAAAAGGATTGAAGTTGCTAAATGAGACATTTCAGTTTTAGATGTCATGTCATTTAGAAAAATGCATACCAACACAAATCCTGTTACTCTTGCAATTTTCTAAGTTTCTGAGAGCCATATTTATAATCTGTCCCTATTTATTTTAGGCTTTGTCCAGATTTCTTGCACTAAGGTTGAGGCCTCGAGGGGTGTGGTATGTTTGTGAGAAAGTGAAATGCCCAAGTTAGAGTTAACAGGTGGAATTTTCAAGTGCATTTTCAAGGAACTGTGAGTTTTAAGGGAAGCTAAGTTCACTGCTGCTCATGCCAAGTCTATTTACAATGTGCAACTGTTTTGTTTAGCAAATGGTATCTCTATTGTGGTATAAAGTTTTAAAGCTATGTTAGTAGCACCACAAGTAGAATACTTGCATCTTAATGTAAAGGCTTGAGGTTCTATTCCTACAGCATATACATTTGTATGCTGCAGTCCTCAGGATGTCCTCCTTTGGATGAGATGCCTAATAACTATGAACCTGTTTTTCAGCTTGTCATCCATTTTCTATTGCAATATACCAGTTTACCATTTTTTTAATTTAACATAGGCAATTTATTCTTTGACGGCAACAGGCACTGAATTTGTAGATGAAACACTGAAATATACAGTTGTTTTCTAGCAACAACATCTTCATTAGTTTCAGATATCTTTAATGTGGAATTATTCAGATTACTTTTACTTCAGCAGAGTCACTCAAACAAGTGCTGCTGTATAATACAAGGGATATAATTCAATTATATATTATAATTAATACAATCAGGTAAATCAAATAACTTTTGCATGGCCCTAACGGTGTGCAAGGAGCCTATTGCTTGAGAACAGTTCAAAGGTAAATAACCTGCCACTGGCCAGATGCATTTTCTTTGAATGTGGGTTTCAATGCTGTTTCATTGAATGTGAGTTTCAAAAGTAGAGAAGCTTTAATGCCAAGTCTGTTTTCATTGTAAGACCTTTGTTTAGGTTTAGTAAATGTCTCAGTGTTTGGGCTATAATGTTTGAAATAAAAGTTGTAAATGCCTATTGCTTGAAACCAGTTCAAAGGTAAATAACCTGCCACTGGCCAGATGCATTTTCTTTTAATGTGGGTTTCAATGCTGTTTCATTGAATGTGAGTTTCAAAAGTAGAGAAGCTTTAATGCCAAGTCTGTTTTCATTGTAAGACTATTGCTTTGTTTAGGTTTAGTAAATGTCTCAGTGTTTGGGCTATAATGTTTGAAATAAAAGTTGTAAATTAAATCCAACTGCCTGTAATCATTGTAGAACTAAAGCATAAAACAGTATGCACACAGATTTGAACAGTGTCTACAGTAAATGGGGAGAAATAGCCAAGTAATGGGACACTGGAATGGCTGTGTGGGCAGGGCTTGGGGTGGGTGGACTTGGGCGGGGCTGTGTTGGCAGGGGGCAGGGTGAGCTATGTGGGTGGGGCTCTGGGTTTGCACCCCCCTGCAAAAAATCCTGCGGGCTCCCTTGCCTGCACCTGTCACACCTGGGATTCTGGATACTGGCTAAGGCTCTTGCGGCCCCTATAGTGCCTTTTTTAGGCAAGGTTTAAATGACAAATTCACCACCGTAACAGGAACAAGCAAGCAAAAGCTAAAGGTAATGCTACTCAATGCTAGAAGTCTAAATCTCAAAATGCACTCACTCGAGGCATTCCTTAAAATGGAGAACATCAGTATATGTGCAGTGACTGAGACCTGGTTCAAGGCTCCAGAGAGCACCCCTGCACTACCAGGCTATAACTTATATCACACTTTTCAGCCATATAACTTGGACAGAAACACCAATGGCGGAGGTGTGTTCATATTCATTAAGGATATCCACACCTCCAGGCTAGTTGCTCAGCATAATGCATCCGAGGTTATCCAAGTGCAACTAACTCTGGGCAAAACTGCAATCCAAATTGTAGCTTGCTACAGATCCCCCACCATGCCCCAGGAACCCCACTCCTCTTTTCTTGATGTGCTGGAAAATATTAGGGTTCAACCAAACACCCTAATAATGGGTGACTTCAACTACCTCACCATTAACTGGGAAAACTACTCGTGTACCAACTCCTTAGCTCAACGCTTTCTGGAATTCATTAACTCCAATGCCATGGATCAACTTATCCACACCCCCACCAGGGGCAACAATATCCAAGACCTAGTCATTACCAACATGAGTGACTGGTGTTCCACACCTGAAGTCAACTCCTCATTGGTCCGATCCAACCATAAGCTAATCACCCTTGATATCCACTTCCCGCCCCCACCCCCCATTAAGGAAACCACAGTAAAAAATTTCTCCAAAGCCAACTTCATGCTTCTTAAGACAGAAGTGGTGAACTTCATGACACCCATGCAGATGGACAATACAGTTACAACTGCTGAATCCTACACAAACACACTCTATAAGCACTTACACGAGTGCATAGATCGTGCTATCCCAAACAGAACCAAGATGCTACCCTCCAAAAAAAGGAAGCCAATCTGGTGGTCCCCTGCCATAAACAAACTGTACAACAGAAGGAAGAAACTGTTGCAAAAGAGAGTAAAATCCCATGATTGGAGGAGCTACCTGGTCAGCCTCAGTAAGAAGCTGAGATCCCTTATAAGCTCATCCAAAGTTAGCTATGAAAACAAAACTGACACTAATTCTAAGTACAACCACAAAGCACTCTATAGCTATGTCAAGAATCTCAATGGCAACACCCAGATCTGCTCTTTGATACAGCAAAACAGCATGAAAATTACAGAACCAACTGATATTGCCAACATCCAGGCAGATCGGTTCAGTGCTAACTTTACTCCCCCACCCCCTAAAGGGCCAATATCTATACAGGAAGAATGCAGAGTCCCTGTAATCACAACTACGCAGGTAAAAGCTGCACTCTCTAAATCCAAATACACAGCATCCATGGGACCGGACAACATCCCAGGCTGTATTTTACAAGAACTTCAGAACGAACTTGCTCCCCACTTAAGCACCATGTTCACTAATAGCCTCGCATCAGGCTTTCTGCCCACTGAATGGCACACAGCAACAGTTATCCCACTCCACAAAGGGGGAGCCTCTACTGATCCCAGGAGCTATTGACCTATTAGCCTGACAAGGAACAAATCATCATGGAACTCATAAACAAATACATTGGAAACCTCCAAACTCTGGATCCCACCCAGTTCGGTTTTGTGAAAGATAGATCATGCCTCCTGAACCTGATCAACTTCTTTGGTTCACACAGCCTATCTTGACCTTGCCAAGGCTTTTGACGCCATCCCCCATTCTGGAATTATAGCTAAACTCACAAAACTAGGTATAAATCCCAATGTCACAAGATGGGTTGCCAACTGGCTCACTGACAGAACCCACAAAGTAAAAGTTGCAGACTCCAAATCTGACCTCAAAGCAGTGAGAAGTGAAGTACCACAGGGTTCCATCCTGGGACCTCTCCTGTTTGGTATCTACTTCTCTGAAGTACAGGCTAACACAGAAGGCCTCTGGCTAACGAAGTTCACAGATGACTGCAGACTAGCAGCCATAGTCAAGTCCACAAATTATGTGGACATCCTACAGAAGGGCCTCGCTGAGATAGATGCCTGGTGTCAGAGCCAGGGCCTCAAGCTCAATGCCAAAAAGTGCAGTGTCATCCCCTTTGGTAAAAACTCTGTACCCACAAACTACCACATAGGCAGCAATCTACTTAACACCAAATGTGTAATAAGAGACCTTGGGACCCAGGAGGACAGTAGTCTCTCCTATGATAGTCACATCATCACAGTAGTAAGGAAGTCCCTCTATGTGGCACACCTCATCATAAATGGGTTCTCATCCAGGAAAAAAGAAGTCATTGTTCCCCTCTACTCGACACTCATTAGACCCATTTTAGAGTACAACGGCCCTTTTGGAATGTACCTCACAAGACATCTGCAGCAGCTGGAAAGGCCACAGAAGTACGTCACAAAGAAGATTACTGGCCTCAAACAAATGCCCTACACTGACTTTTCAAAAAACTCCAGCTTTACTCCGTAGCATATCGCCTACTCTGAGGTGATCTCTGCCTAACATATAAAGCTATGTCAAACCCAGAGCTGTTGGATATGCTACACCTAAAGAAATCCCAATCCCTCCGAGCTACATGATCTATGGACCTAAACCTTGTCACCACAATAAACAGGACATGCTGGAGGGATAGATTCCTGTCGCAGAGACTTCCCATACTCTGGAAAAGGCTACTCATCTATGTCAAGCAAAGTTCTTCATTAGCACTTTTCAAGAAAAATCTTGATGAGTGGATGGGAAAAAGGAAATACACACCGGGGATCACTACTGTATCTCTTTTCAACAGTGGCACAGGAAAATAACTTTCTTGGGTGGCGTAAGCCAGGGAACCTTGTTGGCTAGGCTTATGTAGGCCCTTGGGCCGATAGCCTAGTACCTACCTATGAACCTACCTATGAACCTATGCTTATTAGTCTCAGGAACAGAATTTTTTTGGTGTACTGTGCAAGCATTATCATATACACATGCACAATACATGACAGAGTCAACCTGGAAGTAGACAAGAAATTAAGTTTTATTACGCAATAAAAAGTGTGACATTTCCTAAGAATAAAACCAAAAATTCATATTTTCTTATCTGGCTTAATTAGGTGACTCTAACATCTTCCTAATGATTAAATCATACCAGCTGTGGAAAGCTGTGTACGGACCACACCCAAACATGATCTATTGCCTAATTAAACACAAATCGATCACAGGAGCCCAACAGCAAGAGAATTAAGATGGTGTAGTCGACCAATCAGTAGCTATTTACAGTGCTTAGCTACTTTAGAATAAATACTTGCTGTTAACAGGTAAAATAAGGTTTAAGAAAATGTCAATTAACTTCATAACATCTATTGCATTAATGATCAAATAAGAAAAAAGTGTCATGCTGAAATTAAATCATCTATGTAAGAGCTAATAGCTAGGTAGATAAGCACAGATGTAAATCATACTGCACAGGGAATTTTATGTTCAAAAGTTTGCATAGGTATCAATCTGATATCATACATAGAGTCATGTGCAGAAGTACAGACAACAGTGTCACTGGAAAGTATTGTAACATACAGACTTCAATGAGCAAAAAAACACTGAGGTCAGATTACAGCATGTGAAAAGAACAGCAAAAGGCCTGACTATATATTTCTATCTACATGTATGCATGTATGTATATATATATATATATATATATATATATATATATATATATATATATATATATATATATATATATATATATATATATATATATATATATATATCTATATATATATATAGAGAGAGAGAGAGAGGGATACACACACACACACACACACACACACACACACACACACACACACACACATTTATTATATAGATGTGTTAATAGATACATAGATATGGGTTCACTTTGTAAATTCGAATTACTAAAATCCTGAATTCCAGTATTTCGAAATTACAAAGTCAAATACTCACATTTCCGAAACCGACAGAAGCACGAAATTCAAAATACCGAAGCACGGATATTTTGATTTTCTGCTTCCAGTGGTATGGAATGTGTAGGTCTGGGTTTTATTTTGTTAAGTATGTGTGTGTCAGTATGTTGGTTAGAGCTTTAGTGTGTGTAAGCGTGTGTTGTGACTGTTATGTGTGTGTTTGAGGGACTGTAAGATGTGTGTGTGTGTGAGAGTTTCATTTGTGCTACTGTTTGTGCGATCCCGGAGTTAGAATATATAAGTAGGGGGAGTGGGGGGTACAGGGGTCTTTTGAGTTTTGCGGTTGTGTGTTTTTGAGTTTCTG
This sequence comes from Protopterus annectens, assembly GCF_019279795.1. Taxonomy (NCBI): domain Eukaryota; kingdom Metazoa; phylum Chordata; order Ceratodontiformes; family Protopteridae; genus Protopterus; species Protopterus annectens. The sequence continues at coordinate 1,634,756,869 of NC_056728.1, read as the reverse complement.
AGTTGTGGTTGGGTTTTCGGCTTTGTGATTTCAGAATACTGAAATTCGAGATTTCAGTATTTTAAAATTACAAAGTGGACCCATATATATATATATATATATATATATATATATATATATATATATATACATATATATATATATATATATATATATATATATATATACATATATATATATATATATATATATATATATATATATTTTTTTTTTTTTTTTTTTCTTACCTTTATTGAACTTCACTAATATTGATGTGCGTAATGTCAGCATCAAATGATCAACATCATGCACATCGACATGTTACTACACATGCATTGAGAATGAACCTGGGTGCATGCAAAAACCTTTAAACAAAATACAAAAGAAGCCCTCCTGCATTCCTGCTAATTATATAAACTAACTCAGAGAATGACAGTTCTCAAACACCCTAAGAAAGGATCAATGTGCTACTTTTGCCGAAAGGTGTTGACTGCCTGCTTAGTTGACCAAAATTTGCAACAAAACAGATGTTGGCCATTCAACCAAAAAACAGAATGCATAAATCGATGCATTCTCCCTATGGGCCGCCAGCCTGCATATCCACTTTAGCTCCGCTTGTTCAGTAAGGTTGACTATATTGCCTAGTCTAGGATTGGGTATCACAACTTGGAGCACTTGAAATAAAAAGGTGTGTGTTGCTCCTTCTCTCATGGTGTGCTTCGATAGAGCACTACATTCTTGTTTTCTAGCTAGGCAATAACAATGGTCCCTTATCCGTTCTCTAAGGGACCTGTTGGTTTTGCCAACATAAAATGAAAAACAGTAGGTACAGTGTGCAATATAAACAATGTTTCTGGTGTTACAGTCACTATTCTGATTTAATGTCCAAAGGTGACCTGAAACAGGATGCCTATAGTAGTGAGATTCATCTACATATTGGCATTGTGCACATCTGCCACATTTACTCGTTCTTTCAAAACCTGACCTTTCTTGAAGCCCTGGGCCTTTACTGTTGCATAGCAGCCTTTTCAGACTCAACATATTGCTGAAAACAAAGGATGGAGTATGGCCCACTAATCTAGTAATACTCTCATTGGCGGTAAGAATATTCCAGTGCTTGTTGATTAAAGTTCGTAGCATGTTACAGCCTATTCCATAAGGCATAACAAAGCCAATAAAACTATTGGCAATGGAATCTAGAGGTCTTCTGCTTTCACCACCCAACAAGTATGGTTTTGCTCTATTCTGTCTGAGATATTGCATTTCTGTATATACTTTCTTGATTTCTTCTTCAGAATAAGCTCGTGCCAAAAGGCCATCACTCAGCTCATTCAACCCTTGCTGATAGTCGACATTCGTAGTGGAAAGCCTAGATATTCTCATAGCTTGTCCCTTTATGATGTTCTGAAAAATATGTGGAGGGTGCATGCTGTCTCTGTGAAGAAAAGAAGGCTTATAGCAGGGTTTCCGATGTATCTTTGTATTAATGCTATTGCCTTGCTTCCTTGTAACCAAATGGCCAAAGTGGGACGTGTTTGGTACAGACATCAGACTGTACAGGCCAACACATACCCACGGCCAGTACAAAGGACAGAACATAACTGTTTTGCCTACAGAAAAGTGTATTCCTGTAGCATTTTAGTTGCTTATTCTGTTTCTCATAACCGTCAGGTATTTCAGATACAGAATTAACTGTTTAATGCAACTATCACATAAAATATAAGAAATACGTTTGTCCTAAAATCTCAGGACATTTGCCATGTTGACAATTACATGTCAGGACACAACTGCCCAAAGAGGGACTGTCCCTCGCAAAGTGGGACAGGTGGTAACCCTATGTCACACAGTGGCCAATTGAAAAGGTGGAAACACAACCATTGACTGTGGGGAGGCAATGTCCATACAGTCGGACATGTGTAAGAAATAGCTTGGACATAAAAAAAGGTGCCATCCTACCAATGAGTAGAACAGGCTGGCAAAATCCAGAAGGCAGCTGTATAATCCGAACGTGTATGTGACACAGTCGAACGGGTAGTACCCGGATACAACAACCAAGTAATGAATGTGAAGTAAGGGCGTGTACCTATGTGCGTGAGGTATAGCATGTGGAAAGCAAACATGGCAGGGTAGTCCACACAACCATAAAGGTACCCAACACATGTAGGGTAGTCAATGTGTAACTGTGGCCGTGTCATGGGCCAACAACCAAAGTAGTGCTCTATGGAGTGTGAGTAATTCGCATGTGAGGGGTGTGTGTTTAATGGTAAATTCCTCAAAGGTGATACTTGTGTCGTATGCAGAAAAGGTGAACCGGAGGTGTATGAGGGGGAAGCGGGTGATTTGGAAAGAAACACAACCTCATGTAGAAACAGCTGCAAGACAAGCAGACAGGCCATAGTGTAGAACACAATCCCACAAACATATGAATATGGAAATATGCGAGACAAATGTATAGATATGGCACCGTCACATACCCACAGATGGGTCCTGATGGAACTGGCCATAACAAATGCAACACACCTGGATGCATAATAGCCTACCCAGCATACCCTCCACAACACACAACCTGCCACCATACCAGAATGTCCACCAAATCCAGCCGTACTTGGTCCACTGGTTTGTTGCAGAAACAGCTACACACAGTGACCACTATGCATATGTAGTAGGTATTGTCACCCTAGGCAGTGTCAGGATTGCAAACCATGTATCCCCTGCAGGTAAAACCCCTTCACATTTTCATGAAGCCAAAAAATCTTCGTTATCTAACTTGTTTTGGTCTTGACCAATTTTTAGGATATCCCTCACGGGATGACCAACTTGTGTAAATAGTAGAATGGGTATAACGACATTATGTCCAATCTAGTAGATATCTGGACACAAGTCAGAACATGCAGTGGAGGTCCATGACACTGTTTAGCCCTAAGTGGGCATGCATAACCTACCACCCAGGATAAAATACCTTCCCGTGACGCACGTGTCCAGACACGAATAGGAGGGAGAATATAATGCACATATTTGCAAAGTGGAAAATGGCATGAGGGTGAGGAAGACACTACGTAAACAGGTCATCCCTGATCAAGTGTGAGGGACACTGACTGTTTGCATTCGTGACTGACCATACCTGTCAACCTGTGTGAGCAAGATATCTGGGCCAAGCCTCTACAGTGTAGTGTAGGTTAAGGGGACTATTAGAGTAGAAGTTAGGTGACAACAGGAGTGTGTATGTACAAAACACGGTAACCTCACCGGAGCAGTGTCACATGTGTGCTGTCAGTACTCAGTGGAAGAGGCATGTCATGAGCTATCCTAGGGAATGTCAGGAGACTGATGGCATATGCCATGGATACCACCGATGTGACCTGCAAACCTGCCCACAGTGTGTCTGCACCCGTGCGTGCCAGTAAGCCCGTGTAAGCATGCGTGCGTGCATGTCAGCCCGTGTGCGCTTGTGGAAGAACGAGTAAGCTAGTGTACAAATGGTGAAGCCCATGTAATGTTGTGTATGCATTTGTAAGCAGGTATACATGTGTACTACACACATCACACACATACTGCACGCACAGACACACATGCTGCCAATACTACACACATCAGTGAAATGGTACATGGATGGAGACTACATCATCAGAGGTAACAGTGCTGTAAACTATGCTACAGTGATGGTCATAGCTGCAATGCATCATGCCTGCTGAAGTACACCTGGAAGTAACACACTGTGTGTTAACAGCATGCTAACATCAATACAGTGGAATAAAGCCACTGTGTGCAGCAGCACCAGGTTAGTCAGATCCTGCATCAATGTTACACATCACAGGTGGTGGCACAGGTGACATCATATGCACAGGGTGTGGTGTTAACATGTCCAGAGCTGTCATAGAGCCATCCAATGTACACACAGGTGTGTGTGTGTGTGTGTGTGTGTGTGTGTGTGTGTGTGTGTGTGTGTGTGTGTGTGAGGGACAATGGTTATTGCATGGCCCAATGGTGGTGCAATGTGTGTGTGTATGTGATAGCCGTAGCTGTCTGTGGTAAGTGTGTGTGTCTGCATATACCAGGTACAGCATGTGTCAGCCATATACAGGAGGTTGTGGGACAGTCACAGACCATACCTGCCAGGCTGTAGAAATCCCCATTACTGGCCATGGACACCCCTCCATGCATCCAACACAACCCAGTCCTGCACCTGTCAATGTCTATACATACAGTCCTGGGATCTGTACCACAAGCTGTGGATAAACGTGCGTCTGTAATGTTAACCTGGGGTGCATAGAATTGACGGTTACTACAGACGGATATGAACCATGCTCACACTCCAGTGTAATAACCACTGCTGACTGTTGCCGAGATCTGCATACGACCATTCAAAGGTGCTGCACTAACATTGTTTCCAATGCCCGTGTAATACCCAGCAAAACAATAACCGGTCACTACACATGTATAACCCACGATCACTACAGCACACAGTATGTGCACTATCACAGAGCCATAGCAGATGTACATACATCCAAGGTGCTCACGTACAGACAATTCAGCACAGTCAAGAGTGATAATCCCAACATACATATCTATATACAATATATATATATATATATATATATATATATATATATATATATATACATATATACATACATATATATATATATATATATATATATATATATACATACATATATATATATATATATATATATATATATACACATATATATATGTAGATAGATACATACACACACACACACACACACACACACACACACACACACACACACACACACACACACACACACACGCGCACACACACACACACACACACACACACACACACACACACACACACACACACACACACACGTGGCAGGGTTGGGAGCAGAACATAAATGTAAACACTGTACCACACAACAGCATTACGCAGTTATAAAACGTGCTACCGTGATCAGTGGATCACATGATTCACACAGGCACATGTCTAGCCTGCAGACAGCAGCATCAAAGGCAAAGACGCCGCACGGATGTTATGGAGAGTGAATCCTGTCAAAGCAATGTACTGTTGTCATGCAGCTGGAAACACACACACACACACACACACACACACACACACACACACACACACACACACACACACACACTTGGCAGGGCTGGGAGTCGAACATACACCTAACTACCCTAACACACTACAGCATGACGCATTTACAGAACGTGCTACCAACATTACTAAGCACAGCAGTCCCAGAGGCAGACATCTAGGTGCGTGTCATCATCCACAAAGGCAAAGACGTCAGTAGCAAACTGCTGTGGTGTGTGGCGTCTAAAAGCAAGACTGAGTCCCCAGACGGACGGGAGCATGTGCGCAAACACACACACACACACACACACACACACACACACACACACACACACACACACACACACACACACTTGGCAGGGCTGGGAGTCGAACATACACCTAACTCCCCTAACACACTACAGCATGACGCATTTACAGAATGCGCTACCGACATTATTTAGCACAGTAGTCCCAGAGGCAGACATCTAGGTGCATGTCATCATCCGCAAAGGCAAAGACATCGGTAGCAAACTGCTGTGGTGTGCGGCATCTAAAAGCAAGACTGAGTCCCCAGGTGGACGGGAGCATGTGCGCAAACACACACACACACACACACACACACACACACACACACACACAAACATACTTGGCAGGGCTGGGAGTCGAACATACACCTAACTACCCTAACACACTACAGCATGATGCATTCACAGAACGCACTACCGAGATTACTGAACACAGCACTCCCAGAGGCATACTTCTAGGTGGGTGACATCATCCGCAAAGGCAAAGACGCCGATAGGGAATGTATGTGGTGTGAGGCATCTAAAAGCATTACTGTGTCCCCAGGCAGCTGGAAACACACACACACACACACACACACACACACACACACTTGACAGGACTGGGAGTCGAACATACACCTAACTATCTTATCACACTACAGCATTACACATTTACAGAATGCGCTGCTGAGATTACTGAGCACAGCACACCCAGAGGCATACTTCTAGGTGGGTGACATCATCCGAAAAGGCAAGTACGCCGATAGGGAATGTATAGAGAGTGAGCAGTCTGAAAGCATATTACTGTCCCAAGGTAGACATAGACAAACACATGGCAGTGGTGTGATCGGGGCAACCAAATATCTATGGAGCACTACAACAACACTACATAGATACGGGATGTGCCACAGACAGTACACCCTTCAAGACAGCAACCAATGTGTTCAATGTAGGCATCCATCGTGACATTGAAAATGGACATCTGTTGCCTGGATGACCACCATCACTATACAGGATGTCAATGGCCATGCCCACATGCTTAGTATCACACGTCTGTTTGGAATGTACTGTGTGTCCATCTACACAATGGCGTACTGGGCATGCCCACACACTTAGCAGTTGCAAAGGGCCGTCTTGCATGCACACGGATTCTAAACATGGAAGGGCGCAGTTTGGCATGTACTGTGTGTCCATCTACACAACAGCATACTGGGCATGCTCACACACTTAGCAGTTGCAAAGGGCCGTCTTGCATGCACACGGATTCTAAACACGGAAGGGCGCAGTTTGGCATGTACTGTGTGTCCATCTACACAACGGCATACTGGGCATGCTCACACACTTAGCAGTTGCAAATGGCCATCTTGCATGCATGCACATGGATTCTAATCACGGAAAGGCACAGTATGGTATTACTGTCCCCATGTACATGAAGGCTACTCACATGTATTGACCAGTACACACTCAGGAGCTATCACAGATGTCTCAGGTGCATATCACAGAGGTACACACCACAATCTACAATGTAGCCCTCCGACATCACCATGTCATTGGACCAGCAATACACAGCCATACATTAACACAACACCGTGTGACTCATGACCAGTGGACTGTACATAGGTCTACAGCAACTGTGCAGACTACACATGTACCGACAGGGTTCCATCATGTGTTATGCATTGCAATGATACCACTGTGCATAACTAGGTCGGCTGTACACATACCAGGGGCCCTGGGTCTTACACAGCTGTGACAGATGACTGTCGCTGTACACCAATGAACACACATGTTTGGCTATGTCATACATGTAATTGCAGTGGATATGTGCATGGACCACACACACAACACATATGTACATAGCATAGCTTTTGCTGTCCTCCGTGCAGACAAGTGGCTACAGCAATCATACACATGCAAGTGGAAGGTGGGTCCATGGATGTTGAATGCTAACAGTACATAAGGCAGCAATGTTGACCGAGGACACATTCCCTCTGTACTAGTTACCCATGACACCCATCATATCATACAACAGTCCATGTGTTATGTATGTCAACACACATGTCCACCAATTGCAATGCATTCAAACATGGCTACATGACAGGCATGTAGGACCAACACACATGTACAATCTGTAGTGTGCATGCAGCTATCATGCATGTGCAGTAGCTGATGTAAGTAACTCATCTGTGCCTAACTACAACATGCAGTTGCAATGCAGCCCCATCACTGACACCTGTATATGGTGACATACTGACAGTACGGTAGGATGTACAGCAGGTATGGATGGATGTGTGTACATAAAGTGGTGATCCACCTTTGTAGATGGATGTTTGCTGGGGACGGCTCACAGGTGTGTCACACGCCATCCTACCATTACATGTGCAAACAGTATGCTATGTTACCGTTACTTGACGGCGGAGACATAGAACCTACACAGTGGTCAGGTTTTACCGACAGTACGTCAATTGACCCCTGTAACACTTACATCCTTCCGTGTGCATATAGCAGCGCAATTGCCGAAGGTAGCGTCGGTACACATAATGCGGTCAATACTGCTGCATGTCTGTCAGACGTACCATTGTATAGCAGGTGTATCATTCACAGTACTGCCATATGTGTTTGCTTGTGTGACCATATATGCCACATATGGTGGGGAATACATCCCAATTGTTACACACCCCTGTACACTGTTGTAGAGATCTGTACATACTGCAGTGTGGAAAGCATGACGTAGGCAGGTGTGGTGTGTGTATCACACACATCAGCTATCCATATGTGTATGACATGTGTGGTCTCCACAGTGTGTGTGTGTGTGTGTGTGTGTGTATGTAGGTATGTATGGCTGCATGGAGTGAGGGTGTATGCTACCATACAGAACACACAGGATCCCTAACCCCTCATGGTGATGCAGTCCACTACCCTGTTGATGCCATCGGTCTCAGCCGCACTGGCTACCTGTACATGTTCTTTCTCTGTGTCGCGTCATGTGGGTTCACAGTACTGTGACGGTGATGACCACATAGGCAAGGGTTCTCACCTCAACACTATGGGGTGTGCGTTATAGTGCTGTTGACCCCCTGAGTGTGAGCATGTTCCTGTAATGTGACAGGGTATTACTGCTACACAGTGAGGCCTCATGCTATCAAGTGGCCTCTAACATTATCATTGGCCAGACTGCTGTGTACAACCCCTGCACCATGTCAACACACCTGTGATGTGACCTGGTATGGATGTCACGTCTCTAGCCACTGTAGCCTATTAAACTGCCCACATGCTTCTGGATCAGTATATGTGTGGACATCTGTGTTATGTTAGACATTCCAACAGACAGGCTGAGGCTACGTATAGCATGCTGATATTGCCATATGTGCCTGTGAGTACTCCACAGTTACACATGGGAGACTGCAAACAGTGGTACCTGTAGGCACATGCAAGTAGACCATAAGGAGGGAACCAGGGCATCATTACCAACATATAACAATGCATGCTAAACCTGTACTACATGGTATGTCTGGTGCGTGTCAATAGTACACAACTAATATAATATACACGTCTCTCACTATTCACACAACTAATGTAATATACACTTCTCTCACTATTCTTTCACAACTAATGTAATATACACTTTTCACTATTCTGTTCACCCTGTGCATCAGACCATTTGAGCATGTCCCTGCACCAATGGTGTGGTTAACAGGGATGTGGCACAGGCTTCATCATATGCACAGGGTGATAATGTTTGCCAGGGGCATAGGCTGCACCAATGGATGACATCTTGTGTGTGGGTAAGGGCCAGTGATATGATTGGACATGTTTGTTCAGTATGCATGTGGGTGTTGTGGTGCCCTACAGATGTCTTTGCTGTGTGCGTGTATGTGTGCGCACAGTTCTGCCTTTTGTGAGGCCTACACGGGGTATTATTGATAACTCCAGTTTGTACAGACCAGGTTGTACAGCTCACTGTGTCTGGCCATGGCCACGTGACCTGTGCCTGCCAGGGGTTACACGGGCACTACCAGGTGGAGGTACAGCTTGGCTACTGTCCGACGACACATGTCCACTGGAACCGTGTCCCCGCTGGGAACGTCCAGGGCCACGTCCACGTGGCCTACTGTGTCCTGGTGTGGACAGCACAGCACCAGCTGCACTGCTACTGCTACCAGCACTATGGGAGCAGGCATGTGAGGTGGCACACTCACGCTGACCTGCACTAGGTGGTGTAGCTGGCCTACGTCCACGTGGCTACACCTCACTCCTACCAGATGTTCCAGCACAGACAGCTCACGCTGGCGCCATGCCATGGTCAAGGATTCCGACCATGTCACCCAATCGCCTGTCCAGAACATCAGCAATCTGCTGTTGAGCATTTGCCAATGCCTGGATGTTGTCATTTAGGGTACGGATAGCAGCCCTCTGCAGCCTCTGCCCTTCTCTGTTCTGCCATTCAGCATGTGCCTGTGCCACCATTACAGTCTGGAACATGCGTCTGGTGATACCAGCTGCTGCACTCTGTCCTGCAGGTGCATGTCTGCCAGAGGTCCTCCTACGAGCAGCACCGGCCACATGCCTGTGTGGCACATCTACAATCATTACACTGACACCATGGTGTGTAGACATACCTGTAGCCACCACATGTTCCTGTTCCATGCTAACAGACACTGACTGTCCTTCCTCTATGGCCACTGGTGATGTGGTATGTGTTGGCAGCAGAACTGTGTGCGGGGAAGAGGGGGACATAGCTGGGATGGCAACCATTGGCACAGATTCAGCCCCTGATAACCCTGCCTGTACCTCATGCATATGTTCATCACTGCTAGTGTCTGTGGGGACACTAACATCAGATGAACCGCAGGAGGGTAACGCACCTACATCACCTGTGAATGCAAAGGAAGACTCTAACTTACAATAGACACACACACACACACACACACACACACACACACACACACACACACACACACACACACACACACGCACACACACACACAGACACACACAGACACACCATGCATGTGATTTGACAGATGGCATGCAGCATGCCTGTGATACAGCAAAGGGCATGTAGTGTTAGTAAGCATACCTCCCTGGGGTGCACACTACAGCAAGCAGGTGTCATATCAGTAGCCATGCAGTTCACACAATCATGGTAGTATGCATGCATCCCCGTGATACTCCATGTGGACTAGAACAGGATAACAGTGCACATGGCTGACGTGACCTTGACATGTAATCTGCTGACGTGTGCATTAACATGCATACATGTCTGACACAATGGTGTCCTGACACATGTACAGCATTGTAATGGGCATCACATTGCGGTGTTGTCCGTATGCCCTACAGATAGAATGCATGTTTAGCAAATGTGCATGAGCATGGAAGGGTAGTGTGAGCCATCTACATTGCTATACAGTGTGAAGTACAGACACTGTGCCATTGCATGGCATCATGAGGCATCTATATTGCTGTACAATGCATATTATGTGCACATTGCATAGCCATAACTGCATGCTTACCCATGGCATAACTGTGGATTGTGACCCACGATGCTGAGGTGTATACACACCAAACCATGCTGTGTCAAGTGACAGGTCACTGGAGGACCTACAGATGACACCCCTGCACAACAACTACAGGGTCTTAGCTGCCTGGCAACCATGTCCACACATAGCGGACATGTCAATTCACCATTTCCTACATGACATTGATGTACCACACACACGATGTGCACAGTTAACAGTGATGTCCTACAGCAGCAAGGGAAATGTACAGTATCTGTGGCCTGATGTGGGGTCAATGTCTGTGGAAGCTGTACAGGTGACTACTGTCATGCTATGACACAGTCGTGATGTTCAACAGATCTTATATGGTAGACTTCAGTGACACCTCCACTAGCTGTGCACAGGCTTTTAGGATGTCCAGTGTACCACATCAACTGTATAATCAGTCAACTAAGGCTATAATTGGACCATGGGTGGACAATGTGCAACAGGGTGTACACACATCACATCTACTGTCTGGCTACATGTCTCTGGCCATCCCCCATGGCCTTGTGTGCACATGTTTTGGCCAAATGTGTGTGATGGCCATCTATCTCACATGTCTGTGTTGTCCCATATGACATACACCCATAGATGTCAGATATGTCACCATCCACAGGGCTATGCAGACAGGTTGTATGTTTGGTATGTGGGGTATGGGTCATGGGATAGTGTGACAATATTGCAGCCAGAACACTACATGTCTGGGGCATGTCAGATGGCACATCACAATGTGTGCACCCAATGCAGGGGCATATAACACAATGGTGACACCTGTGGGCTGCCCATATCACAGCCCTCTGTGTGGTACTGTTTGCGTACCACACATGTTGTTCCAATGCATACTACATATGCCTCCATTGTAGAACACCTCCACCATTGTATGCACAGCTGACCACACATGTAGCAATGACAGCTACTGTGGTTTCAAGTCAGTGTATCATTTCGTTTGTATATATTGCATATGGGTGGCCTGTGTGAATGATGGGTGATGCGACCTGTATATCGTGACTGGAATGAACATCAAGTGTGCAACTGTTAACTGGCCACATGGCAAATAGATCTATGCTTTAACATGCCTGATACTGATGACAGTCTCACCTGCAACGGACTCATGTCTGTGCAGCATGCCAGAGGTACCTGTATAGGGGTGACACAGCAGTATGAACATTATCCATGACTGTATGACAGCCACAGGGTGCACTGTGCATGTTAACACATTCGCCTGTATAATAGCATATAGTATGCACATGTGTGCATACACAGGGTAGCATAGTGTAGTATGCAGCATGTGTGTCCACATACCTTGCATATGTTGTTACTTTACATAATGTACAGTGACACATGCAACTAAATGGGATATAACAGCCATATGTGCAGTACTGACTTACTAGGCAACTCCAGGCTCATTGGTTGGGAGACACCCACCTTCACGATGGCAGCTAGTGTGTGTGGATGCTGTTCTGAGGGTGTCCACAGACTGGCCAGTAGCTCCTCGGTGTGTGTGAGTAGGGGCTGGGTTGGTGGCCCACCACCTATTCCACCTTGTTCCCTGGCGATTGCAGTGGCATGCTGTTTTGCATGTCGTATCAAGTCAGTGCAGTGTCTGCACACCTGCTGGTAGGTGCGGTTATGGTCACCCACATCGTTCACCCTCCTATGTAGATCCTGCCACAGGTCATCCCGCTGCTGGGCATGCTGTGGCAAATGGCTGAACAACACCTCGTAGTTCTCATGGAGGTACAGGATGAGGACATCATCCTCCTGGCGGCTGTACGCTGGAAGGCGTGTACAAGGCATTATCTGTAAGACATAATGATGGTGACAGGTCACAGTTTCAGAGATGTACAGAGATACTGCTGCACATACATTTCTATGACATCTAGTACATCTGCACATTTAACTTTGCAAATTATCATAACACTGACACGACTGATGTGTTTGTGTCACACACATGTAACACCCGTTATGCATTGGATATCATCACCATATATGTGTGTCACCTCATTACAGTGTTCATAATCCATGTGAATGATGCCTTGATGTGGGCATGTCTATTTGCCTGCACTGGTGTTCTTACCTATCTGCACATGCCTGGATGTGTCCACGGTAATGCTGTTGACATTTATGCTGTGCATATGTCGCATATCAACACAGACACATCCTTAATGGACTTGAGCAGTGACAATGCACACATACGCATGGACACCTGTACATGCATGTGTTTTGCCATATACATCTACACAGCACTGTACAGCTGTTCAACATCCTGCCACAGATCGCCTGTGTTGTACATGTGATTGAAATGGGACAATGGCTAGTCGAACGTCATTCGCAGGGATTATCAACTATAGCATGTATGGGCAAGGTTTCCTAGCTGTAACAGACAGCCATTATGCCACCGCGAGGTGCATCAGTGCCACATTACTGATCCGGACAGTTGATACTACATCTAAAATGCGGACATCACACCATGTATGACTGGGATGACGTGCAGCTTTGATGGACAGGGTTGCATGGTTTGGCGGGAGTATGTTACATGTATGGCACAGGGATCTGTCCAGCATGTGGCGATCCTAGTATTAGGACGGTGGCTGTCCATGACATATGTCTTACAGATTAGGATATGGACATGTAGCATGTCTATCATCATGGTGTAGCAAATGTCTTTATGCAAGGTAGACAGCATGCTGCATAGTGGAGGTGAGGATTGTGAAGGCTGGTATCGCCCATCTATGCATGGCCATTACCCCTTAAAGTTGATATGTGATCCAATATTGGTCACCCCAGTGCTGTATATGCCTGTCCAATGATCTCCGTGCTCATGGATGGCACCCTGTCATGACATGGGTACCTCGTATGACTACCCAAGGGGCCTGGAAATGTCACCAAGGCAGGGAGGTGTACTGCACAACACCATCCCTTACACAGTGTCCATAATGTTGACCACAGCCTAGGTGGTAGTTAATGGGTACAGGGATGTTCACCTAGCGATGACAGTGCTGATATCATCCATCAGAATGTGCACATATGTCACACACCTCACCCACACAGCCCATTCTGTATGTTGTTCACAACACTGACACAGCTATTCCTCATAGGTCATGGCCATTCACATCCTTACATACACAGATGCCTAACATTTGTCTGTGTGGTATGGGCTACAATGAGGGTGGAGTACAACACATTAACCCTGTTCTACTGTAGCTGGCACTGGTGTGATATGCACATGTCACTCTGGCACCTTTTGTAGTTATGAGTCTGTCAACAGGCCACTGGTAGAACACTCCTGTGGCATACAAAGGTATTTGTAATCAAACATCCGTACTGTCTTGTACATCTGTACTGCTAACATCCACAGTGATAATGGTTCATGGACATGCACACCATACTCAGCAGGGTTATAGTGTGGTGCCACCCATTATGACTGTAGTCATCACTTGTGGGTTGATATTATCCAACACCCTATCTGTATTGTATGGTCATGCTAGGCACTTGTTCAGAACTTGTGAGCATGTCATGAGCTACTGATTAATATAGCACCCATTCCACACCATTTCCCACAGGTACACTGGCTGTCCTAAAATTTCCAGCTTGCTTATGGTACAACAGCTGTTGTACACACGTAACGCACATATCCTGTGAGACATGGTTGTATATAAAGGCATGTCCAACTGTCACGTACCAGTGCTATTGCCTGTCGATATGATGGATATGTCGTACATGTGGCAATAGAGCAATTGTCTCATGTACACATTCAATGCTCACCTCCCAACATACAACACTACAGCCTGTGGGGGATGCACTTATGCAGCCCTGCTGGGGGTAATGCTGTCACCAACCCTGACTGCAACTGACAGTCATGTGGGGATGTGTAACATTCGCAACACACCCCACTCATCACATAGTCTCACATGATCTCCACCACAGGCCACATATACCAGGACGACTTGTGCAGTACCTCTCCATACTCTGTGTAGGCACCAGAGGCAGCCCCCATCACGGAACACAACATCACCATCTTATAGCCCACAGACTCATGTGTGCCCATCACATACAGCCAGTAGGGTGTTATAACATACACAACACTCCAGTCATAAGTGACTCTGTAGGCGGTCACACTGCAGTTCCACACAGCAGGCTACACAAGGCGATAGTCACTTACATCTTGCTGTCGGGTAACTGGTTCTGCAACATAACCTATGCACCCATGCCACACCTCACCAGGTACGATGTGACTGTCATTCTCCGTGCCAGTGTGACTGCCCTGAGATGCCACTTCACAGACGACGTGTGCAGGGACATGCAATAGCTCACCAGTCTTGTAGCCCTGAAGGTGTGGGCCTAGCCCTGGGGAGCATTATGCATTCATCCGGACCCGATACCACTGTACAACGACTGACTGTGTCACTTCAACAGTTGCCTATGCTTCTGCTGTCATTCCACAGGCATCTGGTATCTGTCCGCTTTGACTGACCTGGTCAAACACAATGCTTTGGCACAGATGACCTGCATCTGTCAGCCCTGGGAGTACAGATCACATGCAAGGCACTTGCTGCTTCTATACTGCCTGTCTTGCACAGTTTCCAATAACAGTCACCGGTAGAACGGGAACTGGCAAGCAAGACATGGGGTCATGTGACACAATGCTTGCATCTTCCTCTGTGACGCACACAGGCAAGGCAACCTTTATAATGCAATGCTCCAATATCTCTGCAGTGACTGGGACCTGCCTCTAGGCTCTGCAGAGCACACCTGCAATGACAGGTTATGGACAGACCATACCTTTCAGGCACATACCTGGACTGGCACACCCACAGCTGAGGTGTTCCCATATCCCACTATGTTGTACACACATCCTGGCTAGTTACTTAGCACAATGCATCAGAGGTGCTCCACGTGCAACTAACTGTGTCCAGAACCGCTATACACATTGTAACAAGCTACAGATTCAACAACATACCCCACAGTTACCAGACCTCATTTGTTGGTATACTGGACAGTAGGGCTCAGACAGCTACTACTGATGTGTGACTGACACTACCCCACACTTAACTGGGATAGCCACTCATGTACCAACACATCCATGAGTCATAACCTCCACTCGGCTGGATCAACCCATACACACCACCTCCAAGACCAACATTAACCTTGATATGACCACTACCAACATTTGACTGGTGTTCCACACCTGGGGTTATCCCCTCATTGGTGGGTTCTGAACATATGATAATCAACCTTGTTAGCCACATCCCGGCACCACACCCTTCACGGCATACACAGTACATGAGTACTACAACACCTACTACAGACATCTTATGACAGCGGTTGTTAACGTCATGACACCCGTGCAGATGGACAATGCACATACAAATGCTGAAACATACCCCAGTGCACTTCATTAGCATGTACATGACTGCATGGATCATGCTATTCCACACAGAGCCATGATGGTACACACCAGATAACAGACGCCACTCTGGTGATCAAGTTCCATGGACATAATGTACAACAACAGGTGGAGGCTGTTGCACAGTGGTGTACAATCCCATGGGTGGGGTAGCTCACTGGTCAGCCTCGGTAGGGCCACGGGATCCCTTATCACATACTCCAAGACTAGCTACGTACACATAACTGTGACACATTCCGGGGTGTACCACAAGGCATTATGGTGGTATGTCAGTAGTCGATGGCAACACCCACATCTGCTCTCACATACAACAGTCACTCAGGAACATTACAGACCCAGGTGATGTTGGCAACATGCTGGCGGATGGATTCAATGCTAACATTACACCCTCTCACTCACTACAGGGCCACAATCCATGAAGCAACATTGCGGTGTCCCTGCGGTCACACCTACACAGTACTAACCTGCACACTATATGTCTGGGACACTGGCCCCATGTCACCTTCCAATGTCCCAGGCTGTGATGTCCAGAAGCCTCTGAATGACATGTCTCCCCACTAGGCCACCATATTCAGTAATAGCCTTGTATCAGGCACTGTGGCCCCTGAATGGCACACAGCAACATTTATCACACTCCACACAGGTGGCACCACAGTGCACGAGTGAGACTATAGTCCTACACACCTGACTGGACTGTTCTTCACGGCTATGGGGCACATCAGCAAGGACGTCATTCACATTGTTGGGCTCCGGTCCTTTGATGCCACCCGGGTTGGACTTATTAGGGCCAGAGCATGGCCCCTACACCTGGTAGACTCCTTTCATACAGTTACCAGGGTAGTTGATGATGGTACGGGAGTCCACACATCCTACATTGTCCTCTCATAGCCTTTCATCACCGATCTCCATTCTAGTATTGACAACATACACATCCACCTGCACATCGTACCCTATGTCTCAGGATGTTAAGCAATGTGGCTCATGGACAGGACACACACAATGAGGGTAGCATAACATAGTACCTACTGCATTTCAGTTACATTTGGCATACCACACTCCTCAGTCATTGGGCCTCTCATGTTCAGTATATGCTTCCCTGAGTTACAGGCTAGCACAGAGGGACTTTCCCTGCCTAGCTTTACAAACCCCTGCATACAAAGCACCATGATTGATCCACCAACTGATACTGACTCCATCTATATGGGTGTCACTGTGACAGATACCTGATATGAATATCATGGCCTCAAGCTGCATGACACAAGGTGCATGAACATCACCTTTGCATTATACCATTCACCCACTGACTATCACATAGGTGGTAGTCCCCTACATACATGTCACATTGTACATGTTTGTAGTACACACGTATGTCGCACCCACTCCTGTGGTTACCATATTGCCACTGTGGCATGGATATCCTTCTATGTGGCCACACTTATCTGTACTGGGTGTGTAGCTGGTACATAGGCACCCATTGTACCTCTGAACTCAAGACTTCTACACACATTCAAGGGTACACCACCCCATTTAGGGTGTACCTTACACAACAGCTACAGCTTTATATACCACACCATTAACACGCCATGATGTTTATTGAGCTCCGACAGTTAAAGTATGCGGCTGAACTACGGACACCACGTCTGTACACATTTGCATACTACATACTCAGGGGTGACCTCTGCTGAACAAACAGGGCCCATGTCCACAACAATATTAATGGATATACTCCACATACGTGACATAAGCAAAAGCCACTGTGAGCAACATGCTCATGGATATGTGCACACACGCAACAATGAGTGGGATGTGCTTGAGGGTTACATTCCCAAACCGGACACTCACTATGCTTTGGTACATGAGTCCTATGTACATCACGCAGGGACACTCAATAGCACTGTTCATGTGATACCTCCCTTGGTGGTTGGGAGACACATGTACGCCAGGGATCACTGCAGTGGCTGCACTGTGCAGAGGTGCAGGTAACACATGGCTCTGCTGTTCACAGGACACCGAAGAGAGGTGCCACTGGTGTGAACACTGTAGTTGTGCTTACACATAGACTTGCCAGACTGCATAGTACCCCACTATGAACCTGTGAAGTTATTACATGTCCTTTGTACATGGTTACTTGGTAGCTCTTCCATTTAGATTAGCTATCATGCTATTGCAATGTCCCGTGCCTACAAGCCATATGTATCCTGTTATTGTACATGCCAATAGACAATACCTTTGGTATGCATGATATGCCTGTTATGCTGTGTAGAATATCTGACATATCTACCTACAATACTATACATTACACATATTTCACATAGTATCCCATAATGCAAAGCATACTTGCACAGTGGGACCACCTGAGGCATGTCATTGTCGTTATATGCCCATACACATGCCTACTGTTCCAGTATATCAACATATACTATCCCCTGCTATGGCATGTACTTGTTGGACATACCCTACCACTGACGGCTGGTTTTATGGAATTGTTCTGTTTAAAGCTCTCATGTAGCATCCCTTGTGGTGTCTGTGATGTGTACCTTGTGGCCCACTGCAAGACATCACTACATAAATACCTTTTCCCACTTTATGCATTGCGGACACCTTTAATTAATGCAAACCAGGCTATACATACAGTAAACTTACATACCGAGTGTTCTACGTACCTTGTTATCATTACGGACTTTAGCCTATATCTCTCTCACACTGCTTAAACAGGTATTTTGTATGAGCATACAGTTTGAATGTCTGGCAAGTCATCCTTATATACGTTGATACCTGTAACATGTAGTTTCCTCCCACCAATCGGTGTTCCTGAGTGACTAATTACTTGCATATCAGCTGTGCAGCTACTCCATTTGCCAATTACGCGGCAACAGTGGGGTATAATTGAATTCTCCACTTGGGCGTTGCCTATTTGCCCTACCTTCTGTGAGACAGCCTGTATTGTATTTTGTTATGTGTAATTGCAACTGCTATGCATAGAGACAATTATACTTTGGATTCATGTCCCCCGTGGATTGTGTGTGACAGCTAGAGTATGTGGTTCAACATGTGTGTGTACCTGTCATCCCAACATCTGATAACGGACTATTGCAAACAAAACCTGTAACATTGCAGTTTGTTCCATTATATAACGGCTGCAATTTTGCATGGCGCCTTTAATTGTGTCTCTCACAAGGTATGTTGATGGTTCTGCAGATGTAATTGACTGACTGGATGTTTGTGCTGTTATTACAGTCTGTATTGCTATGGTTTCTAGTGTGGGGGATGTCGGTGGGTGTACGTACAATATACAGGTTTGTGGGGCTTGCATTTCTACATATTCCATATATATGTGTGTGGGCTCCATCCCTAATTAAAGAGCTATCAGTTAGTAGACTTATGTTACAGGATTGTACATTGGGCCATTGTTAATTGGTTTCTATATAGTATGCAGGTGAGGTTGATACTTCCATACCTCCGGAATTGCAGCGATATGTAAAGGGATATGTCTAAATAACAGCTATCCCATGTATTTCTGTCCCAGATATTTGCAGTCATTGTGGTTGTGTTGGTAACAGAACCTCTTTGCAATGGGTTGCCACCTTTTCATATGGTCATTGTTGGACACTTGCGGGATGCACAGTGGTGTTTACAGGCCAACACATAGCCATGGTCAGTACACAGGTTAGCACATACTTTTATCCTCAATACATACCTATTGTGGGACTTCTGCTACTTATCATATTGCATGTAACATTTACGTTTCTTACATACAGGCATAACTATTTAATGCAACTATTACATTATATATGGGACATATTAATGTCCTACAATCCTGGACATTTGCCCTTTGTAATGTTTTATGTCAGGACACACCTGCCCAGGGAGGGGCTGTTCCTCCTAATGTGGGACAGGTGGTAACCGTATGCCTACAGCTAGCTATACCCACACCTACTGTAATGATCTATCTCCAAGTTGGCACTAACAGACACATGATGCGGACACACACACACACACACACACACACACACACACACACACATTACAGTCACACGGGGACGGACACAGCACCCTCAACACATACATACACAGACTACGGCACTCACAAGCACAGTTGAACAGAGTACCTACGTGGACCGCAACACCGGCAGCGGTAACTAAATGTCCCTTCATATCATCATACTATTACTCACGGTTGTACTGTTCCGGTACTGTGTTCTTTCGGTCTTTCAGTCTCGTGGTTATGCATGTCGGTATGTTACACATTCCATAGTTGGCGGTATCCTATTTATTTGTACCTCCAAGGTGTTATGAATGTCATTGACCTATCTATATATACTTGCAGATATCGCTGAATCCGTATATATCAACATATATCACTTTATCGCCCTTTCTATCTGTATTATATATATGTATATATGTGCACTTTTATCTGATGGAGAAAGTGACAGGCAAGCTACACCTGTCATTGTGTACTTGTTGGTGTATACTGTTTCCTGGACTCCGCACGTTTGTGTCTGTACCTGTCACATTACACACCTGCCATAGGTTAGGGTTACCAGCTGTCCCACTCTGCGAGAGACAGTCCCTCTTTGGGCAGTTGTATCCTGCAAAATATTTGTAAACATGGCAAATGTCCTGAGATTTTAGAACATACTTATTTACTATAGTTTATGTAATAGTTGCATAAAACAGTTATTCTGTATCTGAACCACCTATATGTTCTAGAAACAGAATAAGTAAGTAAACATTACAAGAATGAGCTTTTATCTTTCAAAACAGTGAAGTTCTGAATTTCGTACTGGCCCGGTGTATGTGTTGGCCTGCAGACATCTGACGTATGTCCCACACTGGTCATTTGAAGAGGTGGCAACCCTACCATATGTACATCTTGGCTAGCAGCAGTGTTAGGTGATTCTATACATGATTGTGTGTTCTACTCCTGGCAGTGGTTGTTTTACCCTTCAGAGCAGGCGCTATTAGTACAGGGGTGAATAATGCTGGTTTCACCTGTTCTGGACATCATTGCACGATATTCGGAGAAGCTTATCCCTGTTTCACGCATATCCATATAGTCATATTTAAACGTCGCTTACCAGCAGTGGGCAATGCATATTCCCACTAACGTGTGCTACACATATGATCTGATGACCTGCATCTGACATGCATTACTCGTGCCTTCGGGATTACGTTACATCTCTTGCAGGATGTGGGACCGGGAACATGCATGACGGTCACTGCATTTAACATATGGCCATCTGGGATTTGTACACGTGTTATGTCGTTTTGTACGTGGAGTATACTACAGCTGTTACTCCATACTGCACTCACATGGGTAACTCAGTTAGTTTACATATTGATGAGTCCAGTTAATGGTATGTCCATGTGATGTTTACTGGATGTGCTCCGGCATTGGGTATGTATATCACAGTGAGCCACACACGATACTGTGCTACACCTTCAAACGACCGTAGGTGGAGCATGCTGGGGTGATGAATACCTGTCATGGGTACACCCCATGCCTTGACACAACATCCATGATTATATTATGTGGAGCCCCTCATTAACACAGCAGGGACTCCGTGCTGAGTGTGTGCAGAACAGTGCTTACACACATGTGCTCCCACAATTGCCTCTGCTCCACTAAGCGACAGTTGGTTACTCGATGTTGTGGCAACAGCGGACACTGTTTGCCCCGTTTGGTGTATGGCCTCTGACAATCGGCCGTGTACCTACCGATGTACCTGGAACCTATACACACAGCACCACCATATGCTGATAGGCGCATGTACAGTTCAAGTGTTGACATTCTGTGTTCCAATAGCTGTTGTGTGTACAATGTTTGAGGGCTGCCTATGTAGGATTCACACAGTGGGCCACCTATACATTACAATTTACAGGTGGCCGTGTTTGTGTGCCATCCATTTTACTGTGTGTGCAGGTGGAGTGGTGTGTCAGTCCGTAGGGGCCTACACTGTCAGAGTATGTGCTATATGTTCCCTCTTTGCCAAGGCATAGGCATATTGGGCACACCTCCGTCTGCCTACTGGGGCTGTTCATGGTCTGAATCCCTCTGTGCCTGTGATGGCCTTGGCAATTGTGGTGGGCTATGAGGGCCTTCACCATTTTGTCCCTGCTACACCTGTTTCCGCAGGATCATATTATGTAGCATGGCACATACTATGACGATGTGGGTACACATGCCCGGAGAGTACTGCAAGGCTCCACCAGATGTGTCCAAGCACCGGAACCGTGATTTCAGCATCCTGAACACACATTCTATGATGATTCTGGTTTGTGCGTGTGCCTCATTATGGCATTCTTGCTTGGGTGTGTGTGCATTTCTGATGGGAGTCATCATCCACGGCTCCAGTGCATAGCCAGCATCCCCCACAAAGTGGCCATGTGGGATGTCCCCCCTGACAAATACCTGATACAGCTGTGAGGCATGCTAGATATGGGAGTCATGGTAGCTTCCTGGGCTGCCAGCACACACATCCATGACAATGCCCTGGGCATTGCACATGACCTGGCAGTTGATGGAGTGGAATCCCTTGCGGTTTATGTAGCGCCTACCATGCTCACCGGGTGGTGACTTGATTTGTATGTGCGTGCAGTCTATCGCACCCATTACCTCCGGGTAGTGTGCCACATGGTGGAAGTGACGCATATTTCTGGCCAACTCCTCCTGAGTTCGGGGGACGTATATATGCTCATTGGCATGTGGTAACATGGCATCCAGGAACTGGTGTAGTACCCTGGATGCTGATCCCTGTGAGATCCCCATTATATCTCCAGTTGGCCTTTGAAAGGTACCTGTGGCTAGTATTCACAAGCTTACACATACCTTCGTGTCCACTGGGATGGGTTCCCCTCTGTTGTTTCTGGTTCACAGGCGTGGCCGGCACAGCTCCACTATTTGCTGTAGGATGTCCCTGTCCATCCTGTAACGCTCTACTATCTCCAGATCATGTAGCCCCTGGTAGGTTACCCTTTGTCTGAACACTCTTCTCCTCCTCTGGGGCCTGCAGTGGTTGTCAGCATCATTCTCCACAACACCGTCAGTCTCTAACACATGCTGATGAATCACAGCTATGGCAGCTCCCAACATGTACATTTTAAAAGTTCCCCGTGTGTTTACACCTATGGTGCAGTGTTTGGGAATACACAGGTGTGTGTAGGGTGCTTACACACTTTATACTATTGTGCTATGAACACCGATGATGTCATAGGGTGTGTATGTACTATCGTAGCTAGAGGGTATCTTATGTGTTTTACTACCGGAACTACTATTGTAGTGCCTTTGGTGTTGAATTACATATGGCTGACGTAGATTACTTCTTGACCTTCCCTTTACATTTCTGCACGTTCCACCTACCATTTTCTGGCATGCATCCAGCAGCCTGCTTTCATTTGTACTTTCCTAGACCTGGCGTATCTTGCGTAATGTGTGCTATTGCTGGTCTACTGTCAGTTTGCTTTGCTCTGCTATGACAGATCTCCTGTCTTTGCAATCCAATGCCTCCCCTCCTTTCTTTGCATTCCAATGCCTCCCCTATCCTGTTTTGCAGGTTTCTGCGAGCAGACTTGTCAGCTGCCGTCGATTGGCCGCCGTGAGTTGATTGGTGTTGATTGCTCATTAGTACTCCAATTACCCTACTTCGGCATTTCCTTCTTTTCTTCCCCTGACCTTCCTGTTTGTGCTACTGTTTGCGGCGCATGCATCTGCTTACTGGGTTTTGGGCATGTTTTCATCCCCGTACAAATGCGCTTTTGGGCACCATGTGTGCTCTCAGCAAAATGATTCTATACCTTCCTCCCCACCCCTGTCCTGCAGCTTTGCTTAGCAATGGCCAGGCCAGATTTGCATTGCTCCAATGTGCTTACTGCTACGGTGGCACACCCCTCTGCTGATGTCATGTATCTCCTCTGAGCCACTCCTCAGTGTTATAGCGCTGCACCGTATGGTACAACCTTCATCCGGCGGGACATTTGCGATTCAGTATTATCTGCCTCATTTGCATGGCATTGACTACTAATTCATAGTTACCACGCCAAATACTGTCGCAGGCCCTTAGCAACCCTTGCACCTTGGTTGTGGTGTTCCATGCCTACCATTGTGTATTATGGTGTAAACCTGATTTGTATTACATTGCGATTTTATGACATTTTTATATAATTTCTTTATGTTCCAGTTTGCGCACACATGCCCTGCAGTTGTACTGTGCGTTACTGTAGACATGACATTAAATGTTTTTTAGGTGTTGTGCAACTTTTCTTATGCCATTGGCTGTGTATTTCGCCATTGGCATATGTTAACTTTGTAATACATGAGTCTGGTCCGCTTCCATAGCTCCGATGTTCTGTTTGGGAAAATGTAAACCGTGTTTTTTGGTTTACATTTCCGTGGGCTTACGCTATACCTGCACCACTTCATGAACCACTATCTGCCTTCATTTGCATGGTGCAACACTGCACATGGGGTGATTAGCATACCTATGCCAAGGGCTGTGCAGTTCTGGCATACGCTGGTAGTGCACATGGTATTGGATCATACCTGAATCGCTCGACGGTCATATTTGGTATTATTCCGCCTACGCTATGCCTGCACCTGGAGCAAGCTTCATGAATCCCGGGGATAGTGTGACTGAAGTGACACAGTTGTCTGTGACTTTCAGCAACATATGGAAGTCACAACCACAGAGAATTGTTAGGAATTCCAGAACAGGAAAATAATCCCTGAAGCCCACCATGGATTATGTCTCTCCCATTACTTAACATTTCTCCTGAGGGAAATGAGTGGGGAAATGGAATCTTGCCTACAAGGAAACAAATGGGCTAATAGATTGATGTCTGCTACAGGGTGATGGTAAGAGTGGGTTTCAGTTGCAAAATTGCTAGATAAGTAAATCATTACACAGAGTTCATTAAAACTTAGTAAAACACTGCCAGGATGATAACTTTACCTAAAATGCTATGTATTTCCTGTATATCCTAATTGGGGGGGGGTCACAGAAATTATGGCCCTAAATAAAATCAGTGACAAATTAATTTAGAAAGGAAGAGAGAAAATATTTGGGGATGATCAGATGGGAAAGACAAAAAAATAACCTACCATGGTTGACTTCAAGTATAAACAGACCATATAACAACAGGAAGAAACTGTTGTCCAAAAGCAAGAGGGTTATCTCTCTGCAGAGGAAGAGTTCCCTCCTAAGCCTAAACTGGAAAATCATAAATCTTGTAAAGTTTTGTAAAGCAAATTATGAAACTAAAATCATATCCCTAGCCAAGGATAATCATAAGGTATTCTTTAACTACATCTGAAGACTTAAAGAGAATGCCCAGCTTTGTGTTGAACTAGTTGTAAATGGGATCACAAATACTACACCAGAAGATATTGCCAACCTGCTAGCTGGCAGATTCAGTACAGACATTACCCCCCATCTCAACTTACCATATCCCAAAGCATACCTGACACCAGCCCCCAGCCTAGTATCTATAGAAAACAGGTCAATTCTGCACTCACCAAGGCCAAAAACATGGCCTCACTGAGACCAGATATTATTCCAGGTTGTTTACTAAACAATCAAAAACAAGACCTAGTGCACCCACTCTGCATTCTCTTTAATCAGAGCCTAAGAACCAGCTGTGTTCCTGCAGAATGGAGAACAGCAACAGTAATCCCTCCTGCACAAAGGGGTTATCAGCTGACCTTGGGAACTACAGACCCATAAGTATAACCAGCCTCATCTGCAAGGTCATGGAAAGAATTATCATGGACCTTATCAACAAGGACATAGGCAACCTCCAAATGCTGGACCCAACCCAGTTTGGCTTTGATAAGGTTAGATCATGCTTATTAATCCTGGTAGACTTCTTTGAGAATGTCACCATGATGAAGGTAAGACAGTGCACACAGCCTATCTTGACCTTGCCAAGCCTTTCAATACAATTCCCCACTCTGGCATCATTAAAAACTCTCGCAGATAGGGATTAGCCCTTATGTTATTAGATGGGTAGCCAATTGGCTCATTGACAGAAAACACTCTGTCAAAATTGGTCACTCCACCTTCACCATTAGACCTGACACCAGCGGAGTACCACAGGAGTCTGTGCTGGGCCTCTTACTGTTTGGCATCCATTTCCCAGAAGTCCAGGCCAAAGTAGGTGGCTTTTGACTGACAAAGTTCACTGACGCTTGAAAACTGGGAGCAATCATTGAATCTGCCATCAATGTCAAAATATTACAAGAAGGGCTAAAACAAACAAATGATTCATTCCAAAACCATGGTCTAAAACTAAATGCAAAAAAATGCATTATTATTCCCTTTGGTAAAATGGAATTCCCTACAAATTACAATATTGACAGCACCCACCCCGAGTTCCAGCCCTATGGTGCAAAACTTGGAAACACAGGTTGATAGCAATCTGAACTTTGACCATCAGGTTTCCAAAGTGGCAAGGAAAGCTATCTATGTTTTGCACCTCATAAGCAAGAGGATAGCATCCAGGTCAAGGCATATTATAACACAACTGTACTTATCCCTCATTAGACCATTAATAGAGTATAATGCACCCTTTTGTATGTACCTCATCAGAGACCTGCAGCAGCTAGAGAGACCTCATAAGTTTCTTACTAAGAAAATGCAGGGACTCCAAACCATGACCTACGTGCCAGGTTGAAAACCCTGTCACTTTACTGTGTATCTTATAGGCTGCTGAGAGGTGACTTGTGCCTGGCCTTTAGGGAATTTCCAACCCTGTCCCAATGGAAATGCTGCACATCCACAAGTCAAATGACTCAAGAGTCACTCACTCTAGGGATCCCAACATGGGTTGTGATATTAACAGATCATGTTGGAAAGACAGGTTTGTCTTCCAGAGACTGCCGCTTCTCTGGAATTGACTCCCTCTTAAAGTAAAACAGACCTCCTCACTGACCCTATTCAAATGCAACTCTGTGTACATAAATTATTTCTGCAAACTACCCAAAAACAGAACAAATCAGGATACTTGGGATTAACATGGCTTGGTTTGTAAAGGCTCAAGGGCTGCTTCCTATGAACCTATGAAAAATAAATAAATAAAGGGTAGTGTTGAGCTCAGGTTTATAGCTGGTTTGCCTAATGGTGTCAATAATTAGAAAGAAAAGATCCCAGGACTGGTAGAGTATAAGGGAAAGCAGGAACAAAAAGAGAGATTATGTAGGGGAAAGAAATATAAGTGAAAATAATAGAAAAACAGAATGTAAAAGAAGAAATGAGGAGGTTGAGGACTCTAACAAAAACACTAAGAAGATGAAATAATCTAGTTAACATAGAAGTTTAAGGTCCAGCAATCCATTTATTTCTAGATTGAATCTATGCTAAGATATGCTTTAGTTTTTACTGCTCAGACTGGTCCATTTCTTCATGATGTTGACTGACAACAGGACCAATTTTATTTTCAACTAATTAATTCTTGTCTTTGTTTCCCTTTGTCTCCCTATTATTTTAATTAACATGAGCAAATACATACTTTCTCAGTTTCTACCTTTTGTTACATATTCTCTCACCCATTGATATTTCTGAGGTTTTACCAACAGCCTTGATTTCATATACTTTTCTTGTTATATTTCCAGAACTTTCTCCTCAACATACCTTTCGACTTTATTAAAGAATTCTGGACAAACCCCCTAAAAATGGAAAGACAAAGGCCCAAAATCAGGGACAATTTTTAAATATTGCTCTAATTCACTTAAAAGATTAACAGAGCAGGTTTTGAATCAACATGCATTTTATGAGCATTAAGAATTTAAAACTCTAATGATTAATATTATTAACTGACTGTAATCCTCAGTGATATTCCAGAAAACCAAAATGAAATTATGACAGACTGGGCAAAATATGAGACAAAATTGGGGACATTCTGCAAAAAAAGAAACAGTTGTCAAGTACACTCATCAATATTGTATTAACCTCTCACAAATACCCTTTCTATTTACTAATACTGATATATCTATACATTGTCTCTTTCATCCTATTAATGTTCAAGTAGTGTCCCCTAAACTGCCACATTTAGTAAGACCATTTCCCATCTTAGAGGCCTATACTGTGTTACAGTAACATAGCTAGAGTGGGGTTAAGGGGTCGATTGCCTCAGATGAAAAGTATTAGAGGGTGTGATTGGTCAATCTAGTCTGCTCTTAAGTAATAAAGCATACCATCCTTTAAATGTTGGAAATGTATCTGTGGCCAAGGCTGAGCACTCAATCTGTGGTTGAACTGTAGCAAGCAGTTGTCTACAGTTAAAAAGAAAAAAAAAATAAAAACGGTTCTTTGTTTTGTTTTTTTTTTGTTCAAAGATAAATCCAAGTGTTGCAACATTCCATTACTCCCTGTTTGATACAGCTTAAAAAGAAAAATAATTTTTGTAATGACAAATCCAAGTACTGTAGAGCTCCATGCCTGGTAATCTCCCAGTAAGCCAACACTAAATTTGTATAAGTGTTTGCACAGGGGGTGCCCATGGCCACTCCCTGCTTCTGACAATAATATGCATCTTGACACATATATAGTATACTAAGGGATACAGGATACTTCTTAACATTGCTTCATGAGTGTATTACATGGAATGAAGGGCAGAACTATATTATGGTTACACTAGATGTAAAAAACTTATTTACTGTTATTAGTAATACCTATGGCATATCAGCCATAGAACACATACTATCACAAGTAGCCAACTTTGAGGTTAATAACATTAGGCTGATAAGGGAGCTGCTTAAAATAGTGTTAGAAAATAACATATTTATGTGTCAAGATGCATATTATCGTCAGAAGCAGGGAGTGGCCTAAGCACCCCCTGTGCAAACACTTATGCAAATTTAGTGTTGGCTTACTGGGAGAACGAAGTTATACATTGAGAACAACATCCATGGAAGGACAAGTTAATTTTCTGTGTGCATTTTATGGATGATGTTTTTTTGTTATGGGGGGGGGGGGGTGATGGATTTACAAAAATTTGTTGAATATTTGGAATCTATGAAGTATTCCAGCAAAGCTTTGAACTTTTTGGATGTAAATTTGCTGAGGGGATGAGAATGGAGTTTTAGACACAACCTTATTTAGAAATAAACTATTGGAAGAACAGCATGCATCCAAGATATACATTCAATGGTATAATAAGAGGGCAGGTTGATAGAATTTCATGCATATGTATGCAGGATATGCATTTTGAACAAGAAATAGACAAGTTAGAGAGTAGCCTCTGTCGAATGGGATACAATGAAAATAGAGTTAAAGATGCTATTACTAAGGGTCTAGGCCTTGGTTCTCCCACAGACAACAGAATGAAACACCTGTTCAGTTTAGAGCCTCACAGATGGATAATGTGAAGCTAATGTTAACATATAGTAATAACTCAGGAAAAATATGAGATATAATAAAACAGAATTGGAATGTTTTTTTTTTCAAAAACATTTTTATTAAATTCTGTTAATAAACATGAACTTAAAGTATTAAAAATAAACAATATAAAACATAATAACTATTCACACTATATACAAACATCCATGATAAACATTTGTTTTATCCAAGAAAAGTAATCAATATTTATTTAACAATCTCTCCAATTTTTGGCAAGCTAGTCTTTTGTGTGCTACATTTGATGATCTCTGATAAATAGTTTTTGCTATTGATATAAACTCAGTAAACATAAGATCTTGCTTATTTTTCCAATTCAATGTAATTATTGTTCGAGCAATAGCTAGAATTAACCAAAGAACATGTAAATGATGTCTAGGAATTACACTTGGGGTAGGGGCATTGAATAATGTTATCAGACCACAGTGCTTTTGCGAAATGTCTAAAATCACTCCAGTATTGTGGGAGAGTTCTACATTCGATGAACATATGAACCCAGTTGGCTTCAAGAACATCACCACACCTCCAGCATTTCCTTTCATTACTCTTGGTTATAATGTCAATTCTGTGTGGAGTGTAAAAGCTTCTATGAATAAATCTCCAGGTATATAATCTCCAATATAAAGATGATGAAGTGTTTTTTATTGAATTTAATTACTGTTTCTTATTATCGTTAGATAAAGGTTCACCATTAATCTTTATGGAGTAATTACAAAAAGCTTGGTCAAAAGTAATCAAGTCTTCTCATAGGATTTTATATACAGGTGATATGCTTAATTTATGTTCAATGTTCATCAAATTACATCATATGAATAGTTGTATCAATCATGGTATAATATCAGTTTCCAGATTTATTGAAACTCTCACTTTACTTTCAACAAACTGTCTTAAAGATTGAATACACAGCTAATTATCTTGAAAGGCATTATATCTGGCTAAGAGAAAGTTCATTGGTCGGATGTTCTTATTGTCTATAAACTGGTGGCAAAACTTTACATTATTCTCTTTAAGATTTCGCATCTTATTGATATTGAAGGTAAGGAGGCAATCTGGTGTATAAGCTATGGGAAATGTAATGAAAAAGGTGTTCTTTAGACTATACTTGTTGTTGATTATATTTTTGAAAATATAAAATATTTGGTTTATACCATGTGAGAAGTGGCTAAATTTCATATTATAGAAGCAATATTCACATAGTATCCAAAATATTTTGTTAATTCCAAAGTTTTCCTTAAACTGGGTTTCTGAGTTCTCAGAGGAAGCTATATGTATTTCATGTAGTTGTTTCCAGCTAGAGGTGTATATGGATGAAATCCAGTGTAGTATTATGTTAATAATAACAGATTTGGAATATAATTCTATGTTGGGGAAGCCAATCCCATTACTGTCCCAGGCTCTAACATGCCATTTATAGACTATTCTTGGTTTATTTGGGAACCATAGAAAAGTTAGTAATAGGGAATCTATTTGCTTAAAGAATTTCGTAGGAGGAGGTAAAATCAATGATTGTATGTAAAATAAAATCTTGGGCAAAATAATCATTTTTATTAATGTAAGTCCGTCTTCCATGGTGAAAAACATTTTGTTCCACTTTTTAGTCAAGTCACTGATTATAGCTACCAGTTTAGTGAAGTTAAATTTAATAGCCTCATTCAATTTATTTTTAATACTTATTCCTAGATAATCTATCTTATCATTTCCCAGTTGAATGTATTGTATTTTTGCAAATTGCTATTTAGTTTCTTATTGATTAAAAGTGTTTTGGTTTTATTTTGATTAAAATTGAGCTCTGAGATTTTTCCAAATAGAGTTATGGCATTCATGATATGTTGCAAAGAGCCTTCTATGTCATTGGATGTTAGTAGAATATTGTCAGCAAAAAGCTGAACTTTTGGACAGTATCCCTCATTAACTTGAAATCCTTTGATATTTGGGTTATTTCTAATAAATGAAGCAAAAGATTCCACTGATAAAGCAAAAAATAATGGGGATAGAGGGCAACCTTGTCTAGTTCCCTTATGAATTTTTACTGGGGAGATAGACATGACCCAATCTTAACAAATGCTTTAGAATCACTATAAATATTTAACATCAGTTTAGTGAAATCTGAAGTAAAGTTAAATTCTTTAAAGATTTTTTGTAAGTATGACCAACTAAGGGGAATCAAACACCTTATCAATATCCAGACTAATAATAGTTAATTGTTTCTTGGTTTTGTTTGCAATGTCTATTAGAGACAGTAGCTTAATAATATTGTTGTGCACTTTTCTGTGTAAGATAAAGCCAGTTTGATCAAAGTGTATTAGATTGGGTAATATATTCTTTAGTCTTTTGGCCAGGATAGACATGAACATTTTATAATCAAAATTTAACAATGATATGGGTTTATAGGATGCACATAGTTTGGGGTCCTTACCTTGTTTCAGAATGGGGGAAATTATTGAGTACTTCCACAAGGGAGGGAAAATTAAGTTTTGTTTAACCATGGAGAATGTGTTTAATAATAACTTCATTGTGTGCTCTGGAAGAAATTTATATATTTCTGGGATTATCCCATCTAACCCTAGGGCTTTGTTATCCTTCAGATTTTTAACTTGTTCTTTCACATCTGCTAAGGTTATTTGTTTATTTAGGGTACTATTTTGTTGTTTTGATAGTTTAGTCTTGATATTTTCTTGTAGAAATGTATCTATTACATTGTCTGAATCTAGTGGTGATTGCATGTCATTGATTGACCAATAATGATTTCGAAAGGCTTCTAATATACCTGCTAAATCAGTTGTTCTTTTCACTGTGTTATTATTCTTGTATTTAATTTCATTAATGTGATCTTGTTTATTAATTTGTTTGGATCTGATAGCTAGTTTACATAAATGTCTGGGGTGTACTGATTAGGACTGTAGTTTAATCTTTTCTAAGCTTATAGCAACCTTATGATTCAATATTTCTAAATATTTGTGGTTTAGCTTAGAAATTTCAGTAAGTACTGCTTTATCATTTGATTTTAAATTTAGTTTCAACTTATCTATTTTGGCTTGTAAATCAGAAAGTTCCTTGTCCCATTCCTTTCTCCTTTGAAAATACCAAGCTTTAATTCCACTAAAGATGTGAACTTTTAATGCATCCCAAAGTATGATATCTGTTACTTTACCATTATTGTTGTTTTCCATAAATCCTTTTATTTCTTTTAATAACCACTCCTTAAAACCTTTTAACTTAGTAACATAGGCTGGGATTCTTTGAAAAATGATCGTATTATCTTTTTTCACAGTCAAGCTGAACAAAAAGGCATTGTGGTCAGAGAGTGGGCATGACTGTATTGCAACATCACTTATTTTAGAGCAAAGAGAGTTAGACACAAAAATCTTATCAATATTAGTTTGTGTGCCAAATCATAAAGAATAATGAGTATATTGAAGTGAATTTTGAACTCTTAAATTATGCATGTCTCTAAAATTCATTGAGGCTATAAAACCGTTTACCTTTTTAGCTTGTGTCGTTGGTTTAACCTTACTATTTTTAGAGGTGTATTCATCTGATAACAAGCAATTGAAATCTCCTGCATGTAAAGTAATGAGATCCAAGTATTTCTTCACATATTTAGTTCCTAGACCAGGAATCCAATATGAGTTTACCAGTGTGAAGCATTTCTTATTAACTTCTACCACTACTAAGCTTAACGTTCAGTCTTTATCTGGAAAGGTGTTTAAAATTTTAGGTAGTGTATAAGTATTATTCCATAGTATAAGAGTACCTCTCCTTTTGGCTTTAAAGCAGGAATCCATGAGAACTGTAAAACCATTAAATGAACATTTTTGCAAATCCTTCTCCAGCAAATGGGTTTCCTGCAAGAAGATTATCTGAGCTCTGTGCATTTTAATGAATTTAATTAAACCAGCTCTTTTGACATTGTTATTTGAACCATTAATATTTAATGATAAGCATTTATATATCATCATTTGTTAAAGTTATATTTAGAGCATCAGTAATGCCTTGCAAGTATAATGACTTGAAGTAATTCATGAAGTTATGTATCATGGATGAATCAAAAATCTTTAGAAACAAATTCTGAAACCAATAACTAAAAAAAACATACATACATGGAACTTAAAGTTCCAGGTTTATAGGTTCATAGGTTGGTACTGGGCTATCTGCCTGAAGGCATATATTAGTCCAGCCACATTGTGCGGTATTCACCGCCCCTTTAGTAGTTCCCTAGATCCTTGTACTAGCAGCTAGTACCCTTGGCCCCTATCTAGTAGTGCTGTTGGTGTGATCCCCGGTGTGAACTTTCTGTTACCCATCCACTCATCAAGGTTCCTCTTGAAGAGTGATAGTGAGGGACTCTGTCTTATGTAGATCGGGACCCTGTTCCATAGTAAGGGAAGTCTCTGCGAAGGGAATCTATCCCTCCAGCATGTTCTATTCTTTTCAAACTTATAAAATAGAGCCAAGCAGTGTCAAGTCCACAAATTAAACTCTAAAATAAACACTGCAACAGCAGGGATCCACACCACGAAAATCTTTATTTAAACAAATGTACATGATTGAGCGCTTTCTTCCCTGCTACCAGGGATTTCATCAGATTCTGATGAAATCCCTGGTAGCAGGGAAGAAAGCGCTCAATCGTGTACATTTGTTTAAATAAAGATTTTTGTGGTGTGGATCCCTGCCGTTGCAGTGTTTATTTTAGAGTTTAATTTATGTTCTATTCTTTGTTGTGTTGAGGTTTATATCCCTAGAGTGTGTAGCTTGAGTAGATTTGGTTTTGCTAAGATGGAGCATGTTCAACAATTCTGGGTTGGACATGGCTCTGTACGTTAGACAGAGATCGCCTCTGAGAAAGCGGTATGCAACAGAGAACAGTCTTAGCTTTTCCAATCGTGCTGCATAGGGCAACTGTTTGAGGCCAGTAATCCTCTTGGTTAGGTACCTTTGTGGTCTCTCCAGCTGCTGGAGATGTCTAGCCAGGTACATTCCAATTGGTGCATTGTACTCAACAATGGGTCTGATGAGGGAAGAGTAGAGGGGCACCATTACATCCTTAGATCTTGATGTGAACCCTTTCATGATCAGATGGGTCACATAGAAGGATTTTCTAACCACTTTGGCAACATGGTTATCAAAGGAAAGCTGACTATCTACTTGGGTCCCTAGATCCCTTATTTCATCTTCAGATTTCAGGGGATTGCCTCCTATGTTGTAGTTTGAGGGCACTCTGTTTTTTCCAAGGGGGATTACTACGCATTTTTTTGCATTTAGCTTGAGACCATGGCTTTGACACCATGCATCAGTCTCATTTAGGCCCTTCTGGAGGATCTCCATGTCGGCCAGAGACTCTATTATAGCACCCAGTTTGCAGTCGTCCGCAAACTTAGTTAATAAATTAACTAAACCACCCCTTAACACCATCTCACATACCAAAAACATGCATAAATAGTTTCTGCTTTAAATGTAGCATATACAAACAGTAAAGCATTTCTAAGGTAACTCAAACAAATATGAACATAAAAAGTCCATCAGGCTATCACAGTGGATTTGTATGTAATATTGTGTAAACCACTACTAGGTATTGGAAAATAAGGAGCCAGTTTCACCAATTAACCTAGTTGCTTTAGAATTGGAATGCCTTGCTGACAGATGAAAAAATAGCCACGGTAGTGGGACAGAAACCAGGTTTTGGCTTTAGAAGAAATAAAAAAATCTAAAGGATTTATTATGTCATGAAGGGAACACAGAAAAAAGTAAGAACAATTTTACATAACGTACAGATACACGAAAGTGCAGAAATTGCAAAGCATGTGAGTACATTGTGGAGGCAGAATCCTATGTACACCCTATATCAGGAAAACAATATTGTTTTTATTTGTATGCAGATTGTAGAACAAAGAATGTTGTTTACGTGTCTGTCTGTCAGGACTGCAGCTCATTCTATGTAGGAAAACAAACTGTATGCTGAAAAACAGAATGTTGAACCATTTGTCCTCTGTAAGATTAAAACATGAACATAATACACTTTTCTAGCACATTTCTAAGTATGAAAATCATAAGTTTAAGTTTATGGTTATACAATGTGTAAATAAAAACAAAAGAGGAGGTGATTTGATTAATGAGGCAGAGTGGAATGAAACTAAATGGATCATTGAGCTAGCAGCATACAAAACCCCAGGTTTAAATGGGGTTATACCTTTAAGACCTGCACGAAAGAAAAGGAGGATGTGGTACTGAGTGTTAACTGAAGAGCTATATAAAAACTGCAGTTTCATTTGAGTTTTGTATCTGAAGAAGGGCTTGGTCCTGAAAGCACTCATTCCTGTGTTTTTAATTGTGTTTTAAATAAAAGTTTTGAAGCTGTTCAGAGTGGTGGCCAGTACATGCTTTTTTTCTTCTTTCTAGGAGAATTGCATGCATACCATCTCTAATACATTTCACATCACTAGGCATCACAGTGTGACATTATTAAGGATTTTTGCTCAAGAAGCAAGAGTCCATTCATCATTCAACCATTGTGTTAATTGCTGCTTGCTTATTCATCCAACTTTCTCTTCTAAAATCTGGCAAGTAGACATGTCTAAATACAGAAATATAAAACATAGAAAAAAAAAAACTTTGTCATTTCAAATGAGACTGTATCACATCTTACTGCACCTCAACACCTAGACACAAGTGCCTGGTAGTTTAGCAGAGGATTAAGCTTGTGGTTTCAACATATAGTTCTAGGTTTGATTCCTTCATTCTCCATTTACCAGTTATGTGACTTGTAGCATATCACTAAGCCAGAAAGCACTCGTAATTTGCCACTGAAAAGAAGCACGGCTGCTTATCAAGTTCATTGTTACAATTAAGATAGGAAAAATAATGTGCTAATCTCATAATAATTAAATATAATAATATATCTGACAATTTGTCTGACAGCTTTCAAATCCATGGTAAAGAATGCACTGCTATGTATATGATTCAAGTCTCTGCTACATGGCCAAATAACTTGTCCGGTGGAAACTTCAAAGTCAGATTTTTAGACACACAAAATAAATTGCCTCATACTGTATTTTTCACAAAAAGGCCTTGTTTAAAAAAAGAATACTGCATATGTGGTCTTTAATCAATGCCTGCTCCTTATTTCCCTTTCTTCTTCTAGTGACTCAATGAAACTGAACGTTGCTATATGAAATATTCTTTGCACATCAAATGCTGTAGAATGATAGAATAATACTGCAAGAAGGATGAAAGTATGGAAAACAATAAATGTGTCCTAAAGATTTACACATGCATCTCAGATTTCCAAGACAATGTAACAATCGGTATACTGCACAATACTTTATTGCTTTAATCCTTACTAAATCACTGAGTATTTTGACTTCCCTAATTAGCTGATGTTATTACTATTATAAATCAGCATTGCTTAGATGGCACTGAACATAATTAGCTGTGCATGATAGGACCACACATGCAGAGCTGATTATCAGGTAAAATGAAACACTTCTACTGTTCCTAGTACATTGTTTAACTATATTACAAACATATTATGATGTTTTATATTCACAAAAATATCTACTCCCTACCTCCACTGCTGTTGTGGTACTATTATTACCTATGACGTCTTAACATACATGATTACATATTTACATTAGATATTTGTATCTGTAGCGCCAGAAAAACATTGATAAACATCCCAACATGTATTTATAGTCTAAACATGTATTTATAACGTAAATGTAATGCACTTCATTTTAATTAATCTGCAGTAGTTCTATAACTATGCAGTTTACTGGTGAATTAACAAATCTTCTAGAAGCTTATACAAAGTCTAAAAGTCTTCAGAGCTGTATTTTCAGAAGCATTACAAATTAGCTGTATAGTTGTGGACAATGGTTGCAACATCAAAGTAGAACAATGTTTGATAGTTATCTTTGGGAGTAGTGTTTGACTTGTTTCAGCATTAATGTGCACAGTTTTTTTTTAGTACATGTGAATTTTCACTGCTTAACTGTCACAACCTGTTGTATTAATGCATGCTGTGTCACTTTAATCACATCTTATAAACTAAATATGTTAGGTATATATCAATGTATGGAAAAGAATTGCATGAAATATAAATAAAATAATTACCCTTGTTCAATAAATATGTAAAATATCAGAAATTTATCAACTGCATCTAACATATAGAGTGTTTTGGGTCATATACGTGTGGGAGAGCAGTTGTTGTTTTAAGACACCTAAAAGCATTAACATTTTCTGTGAAGCACAACACATCTGATGCTTCTAATAGAAAGTATATTGCATTTTATGATTAATCACTGTCTTTGATGTTGAGGGCTTTTAACTTCCATAATGTTAGAGACTTATATTCCTGCAGAACACCAAGATCTAGATAAATATTTTTTAACTTTTGAATGAATGTGTGTGTGTGCGCTTATTTATTAAATTAACCCAATTAATCCTGACTGCAGGTCATATAAATGACTGCAAGAGCTGGTTCTGCAAATTGAAAATTAATTTACTATGGAGCAGGAAAGCCAGGACTATCACTTTAGGTTATTGCATTTATATTGTATTTATAGATAAATATATATATATGGATAGATAGATAAATAGATAGATAGATAGATAGATAGATAGATAGATAGATAGATAGATAGAGAGATAGATGGATACAGATAGATATTATGTTTTTACTTATTAGAGAAAATTTTCTAAATTAAATTTTACCAGCTTGTAGTATTTAAGCACAAACATTTTAGATAATCTTCTAATAACATATTATTAGTGTGACCAGTTGTCATAATGTTTAAGGTCTTCGCTCCCATACACAAGGAGTTGGTACACGGTTCAATCCTGACCTCTGTCCAATGCCTGTTTGGAGTTTGCATGTTCTCCCTGTGCCTCTGTGGGTTTTTTCCCACCTCCAAAAAGCATGCTGAGTGTTTCCATCTCAAACTCACTAATGCATGGAGCTGTGAGCAGTAGCAGGTGGAAGAAATGTAGAGACCAACCACTATGGGCATCTATTGTGATGCACAGAGAACACAGATCACACACTGCATGCTATGGCAGTGCTAACCATGTGACAGTGGTGATTCAGTCATGTTAACTAATGCCACCAAAAGGCGTGGGTATACTCTGGCATGTGTGTGCCCACCATGAAGTAATGGGTCAGCTGGCTGTCTGGTGTCCAGTTGCCTCAGGGAGAGCTCTGTTGAGCAAAAGCTGAACATAAAACCAATCAACTAAAAGTATCCAAGATAGAAGGTGCAGCAAAACCACTTAGCTTGAGATGCAGAGTCTAATACTCAGGAAGAGGCCAGGCTAGAAATAGTGTGGGCATTGTGGTGAGAGAAAAGTTTCAGAAGGCAGTGAGGAATATCATCAGAATACTTATGGGAATCAGATCGACTCCAGTGTTGGTAGGGCAATAAATCAGGGCAAAGTGAGTCCATATGGGTGGGACAACAGGAATAAAGAAGGAGAGGGTTCTAGACTTCTGTCTGGAAAATGGGCTTGATAGTAGCCAACAGTCAGTCACAAGATCACATACAAGAGTGCCCAACATGCAACTCATGTAGATTCTTGGTAAGGAAAGGTCACTGGAGTAAAATCAGTGATTGCAAAGTCATCCCCAGTGAAACAGTCATCCCACAGCATAAACCACTGGTCAGAGAAGGCTCTAAGATCAACATCAACAGAGACCAGGCTGAAGACTTGGCAGTTAACTGGAGAGACAGTTACTCAGGGCTTTAGCACCCCAAGAAGAGGAATAAATAGGTGGATTTGAAGAAGAATGGCAGTGCCTCACAGAACAGATATGTGGCCGAACCAGTTATGGGAATAAGTTACATAAAGAAAGCTGGTGGTGGAATGCAGATGTCTAGGAAGTCAGAGTGCAGGAAAAAGCATTAGATAGAAAAGACAGACCAGGCTAGGAAGGAATTCTGGTTGGCTAACAAAAAAGCAAAGAAAGGAGTTGCAATACCAAAGAACAGGGCATAGGAGACACTCTGCCATCATCTGGAAAGTAACTCAGTATGTGTCAGAAAGAGATTATATCAGGTTGCAAGGCAAAGACAAAGTGTGCCATCTTTCTGATGACATGTTAAATCCAGGCCCCATCTGCATGATTTGGTGTTTGT
Source organism: Protopterus annectens (assembly GCF_019279795.1). Classification (NCBI taxonomy): domain Eukaryota; kingdom Metazoa; phylum Chordata; order Ceratodontiformes; family Protopteridae; genus Protopterus; species Protopterus annectens. Next base: position 1,634,717,097 of record NC_056728.1, on the reverse strand, counting down.
TCAGGTAGATTTAAAAGATCCTATGGCACCTATTAAAAAAGAAGGGAAAGTTCCCTGATGCCCTGGCCAAATTTCCCCTAGTAGTATAAATACCACCTTGCTACCCCCTTTAAAAGAGGCTACTATCCCAGTGGGGCTAACCTGGTCAGCAAAGGATAAATAAATAATAAAATTAATTCAGTCTCATTGTAATGATATTGATTTCTCTTTGGCAGGAAACCATAGTTAGTCTAAAAAGGTCTAAATGAAGTTAAACCTACAGATCTTAAAATTAAATCTTACTTTTAGAGTTTTGGAATGCTCTGCAAGTATTCAAAAGTAAATATAGTTGGGATTAGCAAACAAGTCTCAAAAGGAGTGAATATATATAACACTGCATTAATACTTTAGGGGATTATGTACAAATTCCTTAAGAAATGTAAAGTATAATGATATCTACAATTCTTGCACCACAGTAATAAGGGTGAGCCATTATAATGCAAATAAACAATAATGACATGCTACGTACATGTAAGTGATTCCTAGACAATGTAAACAGAAATAAAGAAAGGTATAGACATCATTATGTGCAATTAACTTTAGAGTTCACGGATGTGTATGGAACTGAGAAGGATGGCATACACAAAATGTCTGAAGACTGATCTGTGGTGCTAGAATTACACAAAGACCATTGGTGAACCATGTCCAGCCAAGCCACAGGACAGATGACGATTCTGTGTTTTGCAGAATGTTGATGCCTACTGAGTCAAAATCTATATGATAAGTAGAGAGCAAGTGCTGTGAGACTATTGCTGGTGCTTGGCTGCAATAGATTTGGATTTGATTTCCTCCTCTGAGGTGTGGATAGTTCCATTATTATTTTATTGTTGTGCTTATTATATTGCGGTTTGTTTTATTTTAAATGTTGTTTCACCGCAATTCTTTTTTCTTGGTGTTTTAAATGTTCTTGGCTAAAGTCAGTTAGAAAAAAATAATTTTCCAGTCCCTGATTGAAAGTTAATATTCATGGGTGGAGTTGAGAAGTAGGATTTTTTTATTATTATTTTGGGTATTTAGCTACATTCTTATTTAGCTACAAGTGCTGTGAGACTACTGGTGTGTGACTGCATTGGACTTTTCCCCTCTCCCACCCAGTCCCTGCTGTACTTTTAAACTTGGTGGCTTTTGTGCTGCCCAGATCTACTGTAACTTTGACTTTGAAGTTTATTCCAGTCTTATCTCATCTGATTGTGCTATTGGGTGCTGAAAAATAAAACTGGAAAGGCACTTCACTTAGAGTGTTAGAGCTTGATTTAGCCTGTTTTATACCATCCAACTCCCTTAGTGTACACTGCAATATCCAGAATGTAAATCCCTTTATTCCATCTTGCTGTTAAAGTCTGTAATATCTGCGACTAAACCACCAATCACTGGAGAGTCTAGGAACTGCTTACTGGGAACCAACTTGGAATTATTGCCTTAGTTTTGCTCATGGAGAGAGAAAGAGCAGGTAAACATTATATTTTAGCCTTCTTAGAGGTTAACAATATCTGGAAAGCCTGGAAATTGCTTCTTAACAGGGATTTTGAGATTAATGCTACTGTCTTGTTCCTGGTAAGAAAAAAGAGCGGAAGGGCATCGATTTCTGCAGATGTTTGATTGTGCAGTGTGTGTATGAGACATCACTGATTGGTCTAGTTGCAGTTGTGACTTTCGTCAGGATTATTGTGCAGCTTTGCTTTCTGTTGCATTCAGCTGATGTAGGGTATAGCCATGGCATTTACCAAGAAAAGAATATAGCAAGTGTACTGGACCCAGCAACATCTTCCCAGGAAGCAGGAACAAAGGATTATTGATTCCTAGCTGCTATGAGCTTTATTGAGACCAGCACTGTCTCCCCTACCAGACAGATAGCACATCCAGTAATCAATTCCAAACTCCCTTCAATCCACATTAGTAAACACCTGTAACCATGGATTTGTACATTCCAACCATCTCTGTAGCGATCTTGGTTGAAATGAGTATCCTGAGGCAATATAGAAATTGTCTCATGTTTATTGATAACCACCTATTACTTAAACAAACTGATACAGTGCATGAGAAACATGCATATATAATGCTATTGGAGGCACTTACATAAAGACGCAATAAACAACATGCATCCATGCTGTTAGTACCACAAAATACCAAACCAAACCAATCACACGGAGTTTGGACCAAACATATTGACCTACCTATGCTGCAGCTCTTAAATGTGATGTACCCAAACCCCAAAGGCCTCCTAAATGTAACCTATGAAACCAGTACCATCAATAACCTCACAAACATACAATGCAGGAAGCACGCGCAATTAAACATACATCCAAAAGTCACATTTACTCAGCTCAAAAGCCCAAACCTCCACACAATCCAACATACTAGTCATAGGTGGCTCCATAGTAAGACAAATAGATGTAGCATTCACCAGGCTGTGCAATGAGAGGGTAACAGCCAGTTGTCTATTAGGTGCGAGAATTCACCACATCAAGCATGCACTCAACTGTTTGCATCACAAATACACATATGAAACAAATGTACTGCACATTGTTGTAAATGTCTTGAGACAGACCTCTCTGGACTATATGAATAGAAATGGAATAAAATATCCATCTGTGGCAAACATGTAGCTAGCCTAGCCTTTTTTTAAACAAGAAACATCTTTATTAAATTATCAGACATAGGTAATCATCTATTTATACATATGAAAACAAGCAATATTGACATATTTTTAGTTGCAAACCTTACAAATCACTAATCATCCAGTCATTGCCAAACATTATTAGTTCATTTAAATCCTGCCTTCTTTTAAATCTCATTCCTCCTACAAAACATTATTCTGCATGTATTATTCCCACAATTCCCTTTTTTCGTATGTAATTTGTGCCTACCTTTTTCTAAAGATCCCATTTCCAGTTGTTTTATCTCTGTTATTATACTCAGTACTTCTAGTACAGTTGGTTTAGACTTTGATTTCCATTTTCTAGTAATTGCTGTTTTGGCAGCCAACATAATTATACTCAGTAAGGCCTTAGTATGTCTAGGCAATTCCAATTCTGTATCATAGCTCCAAGAATAATTTTCTTAGTTGCACCAATTTATCCACCCAGTATCTCTGATAGAGTAGTCTGCCTGAAATTTTTAAAGTATGCCAGCTCATTACACTCCAAAAATATATGTTCCCAATTATCTCTTTCTTCCCCATCACACCTCCAACATTTGCAGTCTATCTATGCAAACACATCCAAGCAAAGATCCTAAATCATCTACACTTTGTTGCATATTTGGTAGTCATACATATATCCACCCTTGATTATTTCTCTGTGAATTGCTTATCCAGTTTATCTTCTCAATCCTTTCTAACCTCTTCTGATTGATTCTTTTAGTAATAATGCAATATTTTATATGCCCTACTAATTATCCATTTTTAAACATGAAATTCTGTTTTACATTCTACTAAAACCTCTACCAGTGTTGTTCTTTCACTTAGGATCCCCCTATGTCTTACTTTTTGTCTATACTCTGTTATCAATCCTTGATAGGGAAGACAGTCTCTAACCTGTAGTTCAAATACATTCTGAACCTCTTCCCATTATATTACCTTTCCCTCTCTAATTATTTGATCCCAATACCTTGATTCCAGTAAATTCCAGCCCCCTTTGCCTTTGCTTATTGTCTGTATCTCTAGCCTTGAACAGAATTCTACTGTCTTCAAGAATGATGTTGCAATATGAACAAAATATTACTGATTTCAACTAGTTTAGCTTCTGGTGTCAGTCAAACAGGTACAATGTATACCAGTGTGGGAGGAGAGGAAAGGCATTCCTAACTGGCTTGTACCTATTCCCTAAGGCATTAATAGTGACCAAATCCTAGTCCACCCCATAGTTATTTTTTTTTTGGAACAGAAGTCTTCTGAAGTTCCCAACATAACAAAACAGAATCTAGACTACAGAAAGGTATTGCTGCCCAGCACTAAGAGTCTTAAAAAAAGCTTAACCCACTACAAGTACTCCTTACCGTGGAAAACAGTGATATATCAGTTATCTCAGAGACCTGTTTTAAGACCAGTGAGAGTATACCATCAGAGTAGGGTTTCAATGCGTACCACATGTTCAGGCCCACTGCATTAAATGAAAGCGTTAAGGGCAGCTTGTCTCTATAGTCTTAAAAAAACATAACACCTCCAAAATTGATAGACATGACAATGACCTGGAACTCCTTCACATCTCACTTAATAAAACCCCTTATCATATTATAGCTAAGTATAGTATCCTTCTATGTCTTCCTCTGCCCATATTGCCTACCTAACCAGTATGGAATCCCTGTGCAATAAGTCAAACACCATTCTCCTAGGAGACTTCAATTACCCCTCTGTTAACTGGGTAACTTAAACATCCTCAAATGTGTATGCTCAGAAATTTCTGGACTTCATCAATGCAAACACTATGGACCAGCTAGTCCACATGAGTCCACATGTCAACAAGGGGCAATAAGATCCTGGTCTTGGTCCTTGTCAGCTCAGACTGAACAACTCCATGGAGTTACTCCAAGTCCACGTTATGGCAGCTAAGACCCCCATTTAAGTCTGAGCCAGTTATAGATCCACCTCCATGGGTCATGGCACCCATGAAGCCTACTTAAGCAAACTGAAGACAATCCAAATTTTACTGAACACACTGGTTATGGAGGATTTCAATTATCCCACCATCGAGTGAAAAACCTACTCTAGCCCAAACTCACTAGCACAAGAATTCCTTGACTTTGTGAATTCAAATGCCCTGGAGAAAATTGTCCATACCCTGAAAAGAAGAACAAACATTCTAGATCTGGTCCTCACTAACATGTCAAACAGGTGCACTGCTGCAAGCTTTGGACCCTCATTAGTTAAAAATAACCACAAATCAGTCACCTTTGAACTGACACTAACATTAGAACTCACAAAGGGAGAAATCAGACTAAAAAACTTCACCAAGGCAAACTATACCCTCCTAGGTGAAGGTATAAATTAATTCCAAGCCCCCTCTAAGCTGAAAGTGGTAACTACATCGAAGCTTACACTAATGTCCTGTACAATCACTTGCATAAGTGTATAAACTTAGCTGTATGAGATAGAATCAAAGCCAGAGCCCCAAGTAAAATCAAGCTTAGGTTAATAGGTTCATAGGTTGGTACTAGGCTATCGGCCCTAGGGCCTATACAAGCCTAGCCATAACAATTCCCTGTATATTTCTTTCCACAATATTTACTTCCCTGGACCCCTGTCTAGCTGGGCAACTGACATGATCCCCAGGGTGAATTTCCTATCTCCCATCCAATCGTCAAGGTTCCTTTTGAAGAAGGCCAAGGAGGCGCTCTGCTTGACATGTATGGGCAGTCTATTCCTGAGTATGGGGAGTCTCTGGGTCAGGAACCTATCTCTCCAGCATGTTTTGTTGATTGTGATGACAAGGTTTTGATCCCTGGAGCGTGTGGCTCTGAGGGATTGGTATTTATTTAAGTGGAGCATGTCCAACAGCTCAGGATTTGACATGGTCTTGTATGTTAAGCAGAGATCACCTCTGAGTAGACAATATGCCACAGAGTATAGCTGGAGTTTTTTAGATGGTCAGCATGGGTTCTGTCAGTAAGCCAGTTGGCAACCCATCGAGTGACGTAGGGACTTATGCCCAGCTTAGTAAGTTTATCTATGATTCCAGAGTGGGGGATGGTGTTGAAGGCCTTGTTGAGATCCAGATAGGCTGTGTGGACCGCCTTACCCTAGTCCACAGCTCTGGAGACTGATTCGAAGAAGTCAATCAGGTTCAGGAGATAAGATTGGTCCTTCATGAACCCAAACTGGGTGGGGTCCAGTGTTTGAAGATTACCAATGTCTTTGTTTATAAGTTCCATGATAATGGGTTCCATGCCTTTGCAGATCAGGCTCGTCAGACTGATGGGACGTTAGTTCCCGGGATCCAAGGTGGATCTCCCCTTGTGGAGTGGGATAACATGGTGGACTTCCAGCATTAACAAACTCTACAATAAATGCAAATAGCTGCTATCCAAGAAAACAAAGAAAAGGACCCAACAATGGAAAAGCACCCTCCTTAGCCTTAACAGGCAAATAAAACAACTTATCAAATCCTCCAAGAGTTCCTTTGAGAGAAACCTAACAAGTACTGCCAAGAATAACTATAAGGCCTTTTACAGCTACATATGTAACCTAAAGGGTAGAACCAAGCATGTGCAGAACTGGTGGTCAACAATATCACACACACACTGACCCCACAGAGATAGCGAACCTGTTAGCAGATACATTTGGTGAAAATTTCACTCCCTTATCCACTCCTAACTTACAACAAACCCTCCTCCAAACTCCCCCCCCCCACCTTACATATCTGAAGAACAGGTCCTAAAAGCCCTGTCCAAGGCAAAGAACACGGGGTCTATGGGACCAGATGACATCCCAGGCTATCTCCTAAACAGTCTATAACATGAACTAGCATCACCATTAAGTACCCTTTTCAATCATAGCCTAACCACAGGCTATGTTCCTGTGAAATGGAGAACAGCTAGAGTTGTTCCCCTCCACAAAGGTGGCCTAGCAAGAGACCTGGGGAATTATAGACCCAAATGCCTGACCAGCCACATCTCTAAGGCCATGGAACGTATTATTATGGACCTCATAAATAAAGACATAGGTGACTACAAACCCTAGATACTATCCAATTCGCCTTTGTGAAAGGGAGATCCTGACTGTTAAATCTGGTGGATTTCTTTGAAAGTGTGACAAGGGCCATTGACGAGGGCAAATCTGTGCACACAGCATACCTTGACTTGGCAAAGGCTTTTGACACAATCCCACATTCAGACATTACCAATATACTTAGCAAACGAAATGTAAACCCCTCCGTTGTAAGATGGATTGCCAACTGGCTCACAAACCGGACACACACTATCAAAGTGGATGACTCCACTTCATCCAGCAGACCTATTACCAGTGGGGTGCCACAGGGGTCAGTGCTGGGCCCCCTACTGTTTGGTATATACTTCTCAGAAGTTCAGGTTAAAAGTAAGGGGTTGTGGCTGACAAAGTTTGCAGACGACTGAAAACTAGGTGTAATCATTGAATCCACAAATGATGTCAGTATACTCCCGAAGGGTCTCACACAGACCAACAACTGGTGTATTAGTCATCATCTCACACAGAATGCAGAGAAATACATCATCATTCCCTTCAGCACAAACAATGTGTCCTCACACTATCAAATCAACAACAATACCCCCAGTACCCATGAAGTGTTAAGGGACCTAGGATCACAGGTTGACTGTGACCTTAGGTTCAACCACCATGTGACTATGGTTGTAAGGAGAGATTTTGACATAGCTCACTTGATTAGTAAAGGTGTTGCCTTGTGAGCAAAAGAATTTATAACCCCCCCATACTCGACACTTATCTGGCCCATAACTGATTATAACACCCCAATCTGTATGTACTGTACTATGTACCTACAGCAATTAGCAGAGGTTTATAACAAAGAAGATCAAGAGCTTCTGGCATGTGCTTTACAAGGACTGACTAAAATCCCTGTCACTATACTCTGTATCATATAGACTTCTCAGGGGAGACTTATTTCTGGCCTACAAAGCAACCCAAGACCCAAATCTAATGAACTTACTGCATATCTGTAAATTAAATGGGTCTATGGCTACCCATTCCGGAGACTTAAATTTGGCCTGTGACTTAAATAAGACATGCATGAGGGACAGATTTATCTCTCAGCAACTGCCACATCTTTGCAAAAGTCTATCGATTCAGGTGAAACAAACCACCTCTAAGACACTATTCAAGAGGAACCTGGACGAGTGGATGGGGCAACATAAATTCTTAATGGGGATAGTGCCCACTACCCTCCTGGACATGGGCACTCATCATGAAATACAATCTTGGGTGTTGACTAGTACTTCTATGGAAATCCTCACCACAAACTTATCTAAACACAAGAGACCACCCAAATGCAAACACAAACACGTTACTCATAATACTTCCTCTGCAGAACACAATACACACAATAGCTCATCCACCAGTGTATCACCTGTCAAACCCATAAGGCTAAACACTAAACCTAACATATTAGTCATAGGAGACTCCATTGTGAGACACACAGATGTCCCTGTCACCAGGCTGGATAAGGAGAAGGTCACGGTCAGCTGTCTGTCAGGTGCCAGGATCCACCATATCACACATTCACTCAAGTCTCTCAACAGCAAGTACCGTTATGACTGTCATATTCCATGTTGGTGTGAATGACTTAAGACATATCTCTCTGGACTATATGAAGAGAGATCTGACTGAGCTCTCAGACTATTTGTCTCAAGCAGGTATGTACTTAGCATTAAGCAACATTTTACGTTCGCCTAGAATGATGCCTCAATACAAACTGAAAATGATTGACTTCAATAATTGGCTTAGCTTTTGGTGTCATTCTAATGGGATGCAGTATCTGTCAGCCTGGATGACATGATTGACAGACCTAGATGCTTTGCCAGAGATCGTCTTCATCTGTCACCCCTGGGATTTTGGCTACTGGCTAAGGCTCTTGTCACCCCCATAGTGCCTTTTTTAGGCAGTGTCATAAGGACAAAAACTTCTAACGTAAAAATACCAAACCAAAAACAACCTCAAGGTCATGTTGCTAAATGCTAGGAGTCTTAACATGAAACTGCACTCAATGGAAGCAGTCTTCACCCTGGAGAATGCAGACATTTGCGCAGTCATGGAGACCAGGTTATAGGCGGTTGACAGCACCCCAGCCATACCAGGTTACATCTCCTTTCACATGTTCAGACCATAAACTGAAGGCAAGAAAACTAAAGGAGGCAGTTTATCAATATTTATCAAGGATAAATACACCTCCAGATTTGTCAAATAGTATGACACCCTAGAGACACTGCAGGTGCAATTAACTGCTGGTAGAGCACCTGTACAAGTCATTGCCAGCTACAGAACCCCTCCATTATTCAGGACACCCACTCTGCCTGTTTGGATAAACTTGACCCTACCAGGATACATCCTAACACCATTGTTTTGGGTGACTTTAACTACTCTAGTATTGCCTGGTTGCATTACTCATGCTCAAACTCACCTGCCCAAAGGTTCCTTGACTTTGTCAACTCCAGTGCCCTGGACCAGCTGGTTGACACCCTCACCAGAGATGCTAACATTCTGAACCTTGTGCCTACGAATATGGGAGACCACCCTAACTCCGCCCAGTGTGAGTTCAGCCTGGTGAGATCTGACTACAACTCAGTCTCATTTGAGGTAACTATTACACCTGACCCTCCCCTAGCAGCAACTAGACTAAAAAACCTCTCCAAAGCAGATTATAACCTCTTACAGGATTACATAAATATCTTCATAGCACCTCTCCCCTTAGACAGAACCGGTAACTTTGCCAAGCTCTACACCAATGCCCTATACAAGTACCTGTGTAACTGCATTGACTTGGAAGTACCTGTTAGGACCAAAACAAGTTCTTCAAGGAAAAATAAACCTGCCTGGTGGACAACCACCATTAACAAGCTTTATAATAAAAGGAAGAAACTGCTGTCCAAGAGTAAGAAGGATCGGGGTCTAAAATGGAGACACTCTCTCCTCAGCTTAAATAAGTGAATAAGACTTTTTGTGAAGTCCTCCAAGGCAAACTATGAATCCAAGTTAGCTTCCTCAACCAAGAACAACCATAAGGCATCCTTTAGTTACATCTGTAACCTAAAAGGTAAGGCTCAGATTTGCACCAAACTGGTAGTAAATGGTAATACATACACTGAACCATTGGACATAGCTAACCTGCTAGCCAACAGGTTCGGTGAAAACTTCACTTCCCCACCCCTGCCACAAGTACTTCATGACATCCCTGCCACTTGTCCCCTACCTTGTATCTTTAAAGAGCAGGTCATAAATGCCCTCTCTCAGGAGAAAAACACAGCATCAATGGGACCCAATAACATCCCATGCTTCCTCCTACATGGGCTCAAACAAGAATTAGCATCACCATGGGCTACTCTTTTCAATCACAGTCTAAGCACCAGCTTCATCACAGATGAATGGAAAACAGTGACCATTATCCCCCTGCACAAAGGTGGTGCCTCTATTGACACCAGGAACTACAGACCTATTAGCCTGACTAATTTTATCTGCAAGGACATGGAGAAGATCATCATGGACCTTATCAAAAATGCTATAGGTAATCTTCAAATACTTGATCCTACCCAGTTTGGATTTATCAAGGAGAGATCATGCTTGTTAAACCTGGTGGACTTCTTTGAGACAGTCACAATGGCCCTGGACAAGAGGAACTCTGTGCATACAGCCTACCTAGACCTGACCAAGGCATTTGACACTATCCCTCACTCAGGCGTCATTGACAAACTCTCCCAGCTAGACATCAACCCTTATAACATAAGGTGGGTTGTGAACTGGCTCTCTAATGGAGCCATACAGTCAAAATAGGGGAATCCACCTCCAACAACAGACCCTTTATCAGTGGTGCTCCACAGGGATCGGTCCTAGGATGTCTACTGCTTGGAATCTATTTCTTCAAAGTACAAGCTAAAACCAATAGACTGTGGCTGACAAAGTTTGTTGATGGCTGCAAACTGGGTGCAGTCATAGAATCTCCAAACAATGTTAACATCCTTCAAGAGGGTCTTACGCAAACAAATGATTGGTGCCAAAGTCATGACCTAAAACTCAAAAAAATGTATTATCATCTCTCTCGGCAAGAGCAATGTTCTATTTTCTAGTTAGATTAGGAAAGTTAAGTTATTTAGGTAGAGTTTTTCTGAAATGATGGACTTCTATCTTACAATTTAATTTTATATTTCTGGTGACTTGAATACTGGTGTTTATTGAAAGTTATTGATTTACATTTTTTTAATAATCATTTTCCTTATTATTACATTTTTTCATTACTTTACATTGTGGCTGGACAATCAGTGTGCTCTTTAGAGATTACAGAGTGTTTATACCTGTTTGGTACCCCCCAGGTCACCTCAAATGGCTGGTTGCTTCTGGTCATAGCTATAATTTATTTTGATATTTAATTTTTAATAATTGATCACCCTTTGAAGGGCATGTAGACCTGTCTGACTCTGGTGGCAGTGTTTACCATTTGGATTTGGGAGGGGACATAGTTGGAAATCTGTGTCAGTCTTCCCATAAGTGTTTGAGTGTGTGAGATTTAAAACTATTTTGAGTGTGAGTCAGAGGTCTTAAACAGGAACACATTGCTCTGAAGTGTATAATAAGGGATTACATTTGGAGTGGACAGAGGTATATAGTCCAATCCCATGAAACAGCGAGCATGTTCCTGTTGTGCTCTTAAGGGAAATTGTGGAATTTTACTCTTGTGTGCTCTGTGCTCTGGTGTTTTCTGTGACACTCCCACACTGGAGTTAGTAGTGAGGATTGAGGGTCCTTAATTACTAACCTGGGTTTTCAGTGGGGATGTCACATTATTGGTGGCAGTCAGGTGGGATATTAACTGGACATCACACCAAGAAATGTGTAATTATATTTTTTGGCAAGCATGACTTCCCTTGGAGCTATCACATTTACAACATACCCTTTAAATTAAAGTTGATCCCATAGCTAGGGGTCTCAAATCTTATGTCAACAATGAACTGTCTCTTGTTTGCCATGTATCCACCATTGTAAGGAAGTATTTTTTGTTTCACAGCTTATATGTAAGGGTATGGTGTCTAGGTCCAAGAATATAGTAATTCCACTGCACTTGCCTCTCATCAGACCAGTCATTGAATGTGATTCCCAATTTGGTATGTACCTTTCCAAGCATGTCACAAGTAGAGAGACCACAATACTTTCTCAATAAAAAAAGACCTAATACACAAAACTTATGCAGACCATTTCAAAGCCTTATTACTTTTCTCAGTATCATACAGGCTATTAACAGACAACTTCTGCCTTGTGTATAAAGCCTCAACAGACCCTCTCATGTCATATCTATTACACATTTGTAAGTTCAATGGTAGGGTGAATACCCTCTCAAGGGGTCTCGTCTGATTTGCAACATAAATGGAATATGCTGGAGGGATAGGTATGTATCACAGAGAATACATCTTCATTTTCCAGTCACATAAAACACATTATTTCTATTTCTGTTACTCTGTTCAAACGTAATTTGGATGAAAGGATGGGAAACAACAAATTCACTCTTGGTTTAGTACCAATGTCCCTGATGGAGAGGGATAACTACTAAATGCCCCAATGTATTCTTATTCTCTCCACTTCTGGGTTATTTATACACAAAGTGTACAGACTATAAACTATTATGAGAAGGTAAGTCAAGGCTTCTAAACAATGTTACAGATCAATAGCCTAGTAAGTGTCTATGAACTTATGAATCTAAAGTAACCATACCTCACATTAGTGATACATTGTATAGACCTCACCTTACATGATTGCATGAATGGCCAACCCCACTAATCATAACAGTTTTCTTAACTCATTGCATCTCAGTCATAGTAAAATTTCAGCAGTCATCCTGGAAGTCCACAAGTATCTTCAAGTCATCTGCATCAAACATACTGGATGAATCTATCAGCTGTAGAGGCCACCATATAACATTCTTGATAACTACTTATGAATGTTGTACAATAATGTAGGCATTCCACAGAGCAGCATGTTTGCTGATGGTACTATGTGTAGCAGACAATAGCATTGTTTCTGACATCTTGTGTGGGGATGGATGGATGGATGGATGGTGAACAACAACAGTATCATGTATTATTCTTAGTACAGGTCCAGGGAAATGTTCTCAGATATGGCAATTTCAATGCCATCTTAAAATATTTTATAATAATTTGGAGCTTTTCTCCCTGGGCCTCCACTGAAAATGGGTTTCTTCCCAGCCGGACTTTGCTGGTAATCAAATGCCAATAAATAAATAATAACTAAATAAATAAGTAAATACAAATAAATCTAAGTTACAGTTCATCTAAAACACATTTTATCAAATCAGATTTCATAGAAAATTTCATATACAGCAAAATACTGCAAAAAATTTGATTTTTCTTCATTCCTTTTTCAGAGAAACCCCTTTTATAATCCCAAGTGGGGGTGAAGACTTTAATTCCTTCCCCCCACATATCCACTTTAATTGGATCTACTAACAACCTTGGAGAAAAGAAAAAATACCACACACAGTGAATCACTGCTGCTGCACAAAAAAATAAACTTCTAAACACTGGGGTACAACATGTAAGTGGGAATAACCAAGGTACAACTGGGGTGCTAGACTGATTTCCCTTATAAATCCTAGTATTTTAATACCCTAAACCATACCAACAGTAATCGCATATAGCCCAATGCATTCTTTTTGAAACGTGATTCAATTAAATGTGTTTTAGATGAAATGTGATTAAGATGAACTTTTTCAATATTTTGTAACTCGATTAAAACTCTTTCACATACTTCTCAACTGCCCAGATTTTGACAGAATGCCCAGCCTATGTTTTTAGTCTGTTCCTCATAAAATTGTCTGGCAAATACACGTATACACTTGCTAGAATTCCATAATTCATATCCTTCAGAAATTGCATGTTAAAACAAAATCTTGTTATTCTAGCAAGTGTATAAGTTTATAAGAGCAATATTTAAAATATGTCCCTAGTTTTGGGACTTTGTCCACTCATTATTTTAGGCTTTGTCCAGATTTGTAGCATTAACAGCTTAAGAGATATATTCTTTCAGATCAGATCTATCACACCCATTTATGAATAGATAGATAGATAGATATATAGATAGATAGATAGATAGATAGATAGATAGAGATACATAGATAGATAGATAGATAGATAGATAGATAGATAGATAGATAGATAGGTAGATAGGTAGACATAGATAGATAGATAGATAGATAGATAGATAGATAGATAGATAGATAGATAGATAGGTAGACAGATAGACAGATAGATAGATAGATAGATAGATAGATAGATAGATAGATAGATAGAGATACATAATTGTTATATCCAACTATGTTAATTTGTGCTTTTCTTCCTGGGTTCCCTCTAAAAAGTGATTATTCAAAGCTTAGTGGGTTATGCTACACAACAAATAAAAACAAATGTCTTTACATTTAAATTAAAAATGCACTCCTGCAGCAAGATTTATTTATTTTTTTATTCATTATTAACCAGGTAGACTAGCTGGTCTGTGGATTCCTTCAGCTATGATAATGGCTACAAGGGAAAATATAACAAATCTATAGTAAATCTGGTATAGTCAATCAAACAGCATCATTCTGGAAGGAAACCACAGTACCTGGAGATAATCTACACTAACAAAGGACACAGACAGTGACTGGATGTCAGAAATCAATCTCAGAACCTACAAATATGAGTCGGAGTTTTTACCAGTGAGATATTATACTACACAATAGACCTTCTTTTTAACTTTATACATGCAAGATCCATACCTCTGCATCCTCATCTTGAATCCCACAAGAGGTTTCTAAGTCTAAGCATGAAAATCTCCCTTTTCATCTTACTGCTTTGCCTTTTGACTTGTCTGCTCTACCAATGTTTAGCTCTAGTACTTTCCCACTTGAGCTTAAAGTGAGTGCAGATTTACCCTTACTGGGACGACTTTTTGTTTTGATTAGAATTTCTAGAGACCTTCGGTCCTGCTCTTCAACATACATTCTTACGTTTCCATCATCTAGGTATGGTTACAACCAAACTGAATTCAGGTCTAATGCCCTCTCAAACAGAAAGATCTTCAGGGGTCATTGAAAATCAAACACTTACATTAACTCTCTCCCACAGGTCAGAGTTCAAATTATAATGGACTTTTTCAAACTATACAAACGGTCATATGAGAAAAATGGAGTGGTATTTGAGGCCCTTATGGAATCAGAAACATAACAACAATCAAACTTGACTTTAATTGCTTCATTCTGGAAAGCAATCACAGTGCACCTTCACAACTCAAAAATCAGTAGCAGGGCCACTCACACTTCTTACAAACAGTAAACTACTAATCACTTTGGAACGGATCATGTTTTAATTGAGTCAGCTCTCTCTCTCTCTCTAACAGGCAGGAAGATCTCATATTAAAGGAAAACGGCACCTAAATATTTAGTCCTTTTTCTCACCACAAAGTATATAACATTCTCTTTAATCCAGCAATACCAATAGTGCCACAAACAAAAACAGCATGATTTAAAAATTATCTCATTTGCTTTACATATAAACTTGTTTGTACTTGGCTTTTATTAAAATCTTACATTAATCCTTTCTGTATTCAAACCCCATACCCTAAACTGTGTAAGCAATGAAAGATAAATGCATCTTACATTCATATCAATAAAAAAGTGAAATTTGGTGGGTCACTGACTCTACAAGGCCAGTAGTAGTCTTAAACCTAGGTACTTCAGAGCGTTCTCATTCACAGGTGACCTGCTTCACTCCTCAAACAGTGTGGCACTGAACTAAAGATCCAAGTATTAACAAAACCAAATGTTTCAAACGTAACAATGGGGCTGAAAAGAAAACTTTACCTGTGTCAAATATTTCTTGTCACAAATTACTTTTACTCTCCTTTAACAAACCCCTAAGACTATCACACTGAAATAAAGCTATGGATTAAACACCATTCCCTTACTTTTCCGTCATCAATTATTTCTGCAGTCTCTCTCTCTCTCTCTCTCTCTCTGTCTGCACCCACTTCCTTTAAAAATCATGTAGTTTTTAATAATATTCGTTAAAACGTCTGTTATATTATATAGATGGTTATAGGTGATGCAAGTCCTCGAATAGGGGATTAGGGATAGCTATAAGTAAGATTTATTCTAACTACAAGGTAAATAAACTCTGTTAAACAGTGTAACACGGCTCAGCTTAGTCTAAAGCATTAATGACAAATAACAAACTTTACACTTTAGTCACAAATGACATTTTTTTTTTACCTTATCAGCTAAGCTACTCTTTTAATCCTACCATTCAAATGTTCCTTAAAATGCAGTGTCAGAGGCAGCTGCTTCAAAAAAATGAAAGGAAGCAAGTAAATAAAAAGGGTAGACCGATGCTGTTGCCGGGGACAGTGAGGAAAGTAAAACAATTAAGTATTCTTGTTGTATATCTGTGAAGCTAGAGGACCACTAAAATAATTTCACCACAGTGCACTTTGTTTCCTCATAAAAATATAGCAGGGAGGCAAACTCCTTGACTGAAACAGGATATCACATCTGCATAGCAGCTCCTTTCAGGGCACTTTATAGTTTATAACACATTAAAATACTAATAACTTGTTAGAATGGGGCAGGGATATTAGCAGTGCAGATAAGTTCAAATGTAAATGAAAACCTTCTTTGTTTTTACTATTTTTATGAGCTACAGACATCCTTTACTCTCAAGCAGATATTTATTCCATGTAGCGTTCTTGTCTATTTTAATTGTGACTTGATCAAATTCTGGAAAATCCAACCAGTCTCAATGGATCAGATTCTCATTTTGGTATTAGAACTTATCCATTCCTATGTGGACAGAGTCATTTCCCCCAGGAATTGTGGTATCCAATGTCTCTATTTAATATGGGCTTAGCTCATTCACTATTAAAGCACATATTTCAGCAATTTCCTACATCTATGGCTACAGATCATAATTTAGCTATAAACACATATGTTAAGCAATGTCTAAAAGATATTTTATATTTAGGATTTCCTACAGGTTTCATGAATTTTTGCCTGAATCCCCAGTTTTGCTCTAGAGAAACTGCCTTTATTTTTTTTGTGTGCTAATCAATTCAGCTGTCTTCTACACTTGTCTTAAAATACTTTGCTTCTAGTTGCTGTTACTTGCATAACAAGGATTGCTATCTATTGCTATAGTGAGTCATAAATGTACTATGTACATCCTATGTATCTTTTCTGTATGATTCAGACATACATTTTGGAAGAGAGAGAATGGGAGTGTCTTTGGACAGCATTTCTTAATATACATGCAAGATCTACACGTTTGCATCTATGTGTGACCATTTTGTATAATGGTTAAGGTCTTCACCTCCCAAGCACAAAGTACAAGATTCGAGCCTGACCTTCCGTCAATGACTGTTTGGAGTTTGCATGTTCTCCCTGTATCTCTGTGGGGTTTCATCCCACTTCCAAAAAACATGCTGATTCTTTCTATCTCAAACTCCCTAATAAATGGAAGTGTAGGGAGTAGCAGCACAGACTCTACATAGCCCCTGTAAGGGGAAGGGTTGTACAGACCAACTGCTTTGGGTGTCAGTATCCCCAAGATAGGAGAACACGGATCACAGACTGCATGCCATTACAGGTGTAAAATATGGCTCTAGGTGATTAGGTCATGTTGACTAATGTTCCCAAATGGGAATGGGCATAGGCATGGGTAGTTACCAGTTATAATTTATAAGGGGGTTGAGGACTCATCTAATGTCAGACACTTAGGAGTGGTGTATGTGCCACTACTGGCCAGTGTGTGTACCAGCAGAAGCCCTGGACTAATAAGGTACTGGTTGGCTGGCGTCTAGTTGCCTAGCCTGGATTACCTGGGATAGCTCTAATAAGCAAAAGCTGGATATAAAACCAATCAACCTGCCAAACATGAACTGAGAATTGCTACACTTAATGTAGGTTCACTGACAGGACACAGCTTGAAAGTGGATAACACAATAGTACGAAGGAGGCTGGACATCCTATGTGTCCAAGAGAAAAGACAAAAGGGCAGTAGCAAGCTTGGGATCCAGAGTCTAATAGTGAGGAGAAGGACAAATTAGAAATGGTGTATAAATTGTGATAGAGGCTTCAGAAGGCAGTGAGGGATATCATCCGAATTAGTGACAGGCAGGCTCATGGCAATCAGACTCCAATGTAATGATAGAGCAGTATTCATAATCTCAAAAGAATGCACTCAGAAAGCAGTTGCAGGACCTAATGAGTAACTTGAACACACATATCGGAATATACAGAACAAGATATGAGGACTGCCTGGATCCACATGGGTTAGGTAACAGGAATAAAGAATGAGAGACTATTCTAGACTTCTGTCTGGCAAATGGTTTGGTAGTAGCCATTGGTCAAAATCTTGTTCAAACACCTAGCCAAAATTTTGGAAATAATGTTTTCATCCATGATATCAAGCTGCACCTACACTTCCCCTTGGGAATTACTGACATTCTTGCATGCAATAGAGTATTAGATACAGAATTCATCTCTTTCTAATCAAATTGTACTTGTACTTCAATTCACTTACAATCTCTTCTCCCCCAACTTATAAATACAGTTGCAGAAGGAATACCAGGCGTATGTTTTATTCATTTGCTTGTATACCTGTGTGTAAAATTCTTAAAATACCTTCTTTATACCATCTTGAGTTATGCATTTAATTCTATCTACATCTTATGTTTGTAATATATTGTGCTTTCTTGTTTTCATTAAATGCTCAGACAATGGGATTGGCATTATTCTCAACCTGCAGTCACCAAAAATCACCTATGTCTGGGTACTAATTCACATGTGAGAGTATTGCTATGTCCCACCATTGTCTCTAGTCCATTTTATCTGTTTCTCTAGGATGGCCTTCTCTTAAAAATGTCAGTATTTGTCCTTCAAAGCCATTAGGTATACCTTACTGGCAGTGTTTACTGTTTCCCACCATAATATTCCTACCATATCTCACTTCCACATAATATCCTGTACAAATAAAGCCACTAAATGTTACAGTACTGCCCTCATGCCCTTATGCCTTGATGTTTGTATTTATATTGTTCCACTACCAGTGTCCTCTAACCTACCCCCCCCCCCCCCGGATGCACGGTATAACTCCAAAAGAAAATGCTCATCATGCAATATATATCTCACCCTAACTGGAAATTCTTTATTTCTTCTGGACCCCCCCACCCCAAAATAATTCAGTTGGTTTCCCTGTTTCCCCTTGTTTCTAGAGAAAATGTAATCAATACTCCTTTCATTTCTTAGTCACTATATGTTTATATCATTGCAAATATCCATTTTTTAGATTCAGAGGTAAGTACTAAGCTAGCTGCAATACTGAACTATTTTAAGCCTAGCCAATGTCCCTCAAAAGTGAGAATTAAACCCTGTACTTTCTATCTGTGAGGTAGACAACTTAACCATTTTGCCAACCCAGAAACCCCGAATGCAACCCTACCACTCCTTTACATTCTGTAGTGACTCTTCCAGTTTGTAGCTATTTGTTTTAATATCAGTTTTCCTACCCACATATAAATCTGTCCATCTCTGAATCTATAGTGGCTCTGAAATCCTGTCCTATAAGGTCAGTATAATTTACTGGGCATAAAAAAATGCCACTAAAAAGGTCTTTAAATAAAAGGTGATTGTCATCAGTGGGCATATAAATATTGTGGATTACTATTTTACTACCTTGAAGGAAACCATTTCATATCACTCACCTTCCCTGGGCACTGTTAATCCTCTGCTCATTTTGTTTACGAACATTATGAAATAAAATACCTAACCTCTTCTTATCCCACCAAGGCTTTGCAGTCAATCACTAATTCTACAAAGGTGTAATAAGGCTGTTCTTATTATAATTTATGACACCTCCACCATCCATACCTCCAGGCTAATTGCTCAGCATAATGCATCCGAGGTTATCCAAGTGCAAATAACTCTGGGCAAAACTGCAATCCAAATTGTAGCTTGCTACAGATCCCCCACCATGCCCCAGGATTCCCACTCCTCTTTTCTTGATGTACTGGAAAATATTAGGGTTCAACCAAACACTCTAATAATGGGCGACTTCAACTACCCCACCATTAACTGGGAAAACTACTCGTGTACCAACTCCTTAGCTCAACGCTTTCTGGAATTCATAAACTCCAATGCCCTGGATCAACTTATCCACACCCCCACTAGGGGCAACAATATCTTAGACCTAGTCATTACCAACATGAGTGATCTGTGTTACACACCTGAAGTCAACTCCTCATTGGTCCGATCCGACCATAAGTTAATCACCCTTGATATCCACATCCCGCCCCCACCCCCATTAAGGAAACCACAGTAAAAAATTTCTCCAAAGCCAACTTCATGCTTCTTAAGACAGAAGTGGTGAACTTCATGACACCCATGCAGATGTACAATATGGTTACAACTGATGTATCCTACACAAATGTACTCTATAAGCACTTACACGAGTGCATGGATCGTGCTATCGCAAACAGAACCAAGATGCCATCCTCCAAAAAAGGAAGCCAATCTGGTGGTCCCCTGCCATAAACAAACTGTACAACAGAAGGAAGAAACTGTTGCAAAAGAGAGTAAAATCTCATGAGTGGTGGAGCTCCCTGGTCAGCCTCAGTAAGAAGCTGCGATCCCTTATAAGATCCTCTGAAGCTATCTATGAAAACAAAATCGCCACTAATTCTAAAGACATCCACAAAGCACTCTATAGCTATGTCAAGAATCTCGATGGCAACACCCAGATCTGCTCTGAGTTACAGCACAAAGGCATGAAAATTACAGAACCAACTGATATTGCCAACATCCTGACAGATAGGTTCAGTGCTAACTTTACCCCCCCTCACCTCCTAAAAGGCCCATATCTATACAGGAAGAATGCAGAGTCCCTGTAATCACAACTATGCAGGTAAAAGCTGCACTCTCTGAAGCCAAAAACACAGCATCCATGGGACCGGACAACATCCCAGGCTGCGTTTTACACGAACTTCAGAATGAACTGGCTCCCCACTTAAGCACCATGTTCAATAATAGCCTCACATCAGGCTTTGTGACCACTGAAT
Source organism: Protopterus annectens (assembly GCF_019279795.1). Taxonomy (NCBI): domain Eukaryota; kingdom Metazoa; phylum Chordata; order Ceratodontiformes; family Protopteridae; genus Protopterus; species Protopterus annectens. The sequence continues at coordinate 1,634,696,270 of NC_056728.1, read as the reverse complement.
GGTGCACAGCAACAGTTATCCCACTCCACAAAAGGGGAGTCACCACTGATCCCGGGAACTATCGACCTATTAGCCTGACGAGCCTGGCCTGCAAGGCCATGTAACGTATCATCATGGAACTCATAAACAAAGACATTGATAAGCTCCAAACTCTGGATCCCAAGCAGTTCGGGTTTGTGAAAGCAGATCATGCCTCCTGAACCTGATCGACTTCGTTGAGGCAGTCACCAAAGCCGTAGATGAGGGTAAGGTGATTCACACAGCTTATCTTGACCTCGCCAAGGCTTTCAACACCATCCCCCATTCTGGAATTATAGCTAAACTTACTAAATGATGTATAAATCCCTATGTCACAAGATGGGTTGCCAACTGGCTCACTGAAAGAACACACACTGTAAATGTTGCAGACTCCAAATCTGACCTCAAAGCAGTGACAAGTGGAGTACCACAGGGTTCCGTCCTGGGACCTCACCTGTTTGGTATCTACATCTCTGAAGTACAGGCTAACACAGAAGGCCTCTGGCTAATGAAGTTCACAGATGACTGCAAACTAGGAGCCATAGTCAAGTCCCCAAATGATGTGGACATCCTACAGAAGGGCCTCGCTGAGACAGATGCCTGGTGTCAGAGCCATGGCCTCAAGCTCAATGCCAAAAAGTGCAGTGTCATCACCTTTGGTAAAAACTCTGTACCCATGAACTACCACATAGGCAGCAATCTACTTAACAAAGAATGTGTGATAAGAGACCTTGGGACCCAGGTGGACAGTAGTCTCTCCTTTGATAGTCACATCGCCACAGTAGTCAGGAAGTCCTTCTACGTGGCACACCTCATCATAAAAAGGTTCTCTTCCAGGAAAAAAGAGGTCATTGTTCCCCTCTACTTGACACTCATTAGACCCATTATAGAGTACAATGCCCCTTTAGGAATGTACCTCACAAGACATCTGCAGCAGCTGGAAAGGCCACAGAAGTACCTCACAAAGACGATTAATGGCCTCAAACAAATGCCCCACACTGACCGCCTCAAAAACCTCCAGCTTTACTCCGTAGCATATCGCCTACTTTGAGGTGATCTCTGCCTAACATATAAAGCTATGTCAAACCCTGAGCTGTTGGACATGCTACACCTAAAGAAATCCCAATCCCTCCAAGCTACACGCTCTAGGGATCTAAACCTTGTCACCACAATAAACAGGACATGCTGGAGGGATGGATTCCTGTCCCAGAGACTTCCCATACTCTGGAACAGGCTACCCATCTATGTCAAGCAAAGTTCATTAGCACTCTTCAGGAAAAATCTCGATGAGTGGATGGGAAATAGGAAATACACCCTGGGGATCACTTCTGTGTCTCTGCTCGACACTGGCACAGGAAAATAACTTTCTTGGGTGGCGTAAGCCAGGGAACCTTGTTAGCTAGGCTTACATAGGCCCTTGGGCCGATAGCCTAGTACCTACCTATGAATCTATGAACACCAATTATAATATATCCCATGGCTTTACAGATCATGGGGCTTGTCAGGCTGTTGGGGCTATAATTCCTGGGGTTCAAAGTACAGCCACCCCTTTGGAGAGCTTCACCACCTCAGTACACCCAACATCAAGAGGAAAAAAAGTAACTAAACATAGGTAAAGAGGACATGCTTAGCACTAATTATTAAACATTAAAGCATATTTTCAAGACCCAGGGAAGAGGTGATTTTGGTCTTAAGAAAATAGGTTCATAGGTACGTTCTAGGCTAGCTGCCCTTGTGGACCATTTTAAGCCTAGTTGATTTACTTTAAAGGTGAGAATCAACCCTCAACACCTGATGCTACCCCCATATTCCAACTCCCAACCCCCCACTACATCTTCAATATATGGTCCTTTATGATAGCAGGAGGAAGATGGGATTCAGGGATTTATGGAATTTATATAGAAGTTTCAGGTAAATGTAACACTGAATTTGTTTGTTTGCTAGTACATTGACAATGAATATTGAGTTTGAATGTGGGGTGCCATTTTGAATAAGTTCAGAGCAATGTTAGGTGTTATTCTTTAGTTTTCTAATATAACTCAAGAAGGAGTCATAATTGTCTTTACTTTCAGATGATAATCTAAGTTCACAGCTTGCCTTAGAGGAACTAAAAGTACTTTTCAAGGTTTTAGCAATATATTGATATTATCCTTGATATGAGAGCTTTTTTTATTTTGTTGTAAAGTGTATTTATGTTGAAGTATCACCACTGTAGGCTGAGAATTTTCCATTATATTTTTCTGTGGTTGGAATCACCAACTCCATCTCTTTATCCAAATGAACTCCTTTGTGAAGCCGCCTACTGCATCGACATCTGTGCTGAGGCTGCCATAAGTGTATTTTGAAACCTTGTCATAGTATTAGGTGAGTTTAGTACTTTTGAAATCATTGAATTTCAAGATGTTTGCTGCAGGGACTTTAAAGATTTTGAAGGCAAACATCACAAATTTATGGTCCAACTTAACTGTCTAAGAAGATACTAGAAGAATTGTGCATGACGTGGTTATATTTGTAAGGACCAGGTTAAGAATATTATGTCCCCTAGTGTCTGTTTACTATCTGTTCCAGGGGGAATCTGTTTACTGAGTCTGGAAACATTTGTGAATACTTCACATTGTAGGTACAGTGACTCCATTTTAGTGAGGGGTAGTTAAAATCTGCAAATATAATTGCGTTATTGTTAATAGGGAGTTCATCATGTACATTCAGGAATCTCACAGGACATGGAATGTGTCCTGCAACAACTATAAAGCTGATATATTGGCCTGTTTAGGATAGTTTGGAGTTATACGAGTTAAATTTTTGGGTCTCTGGGAATCTGTCTGGAAGTGATACGGTCCTTGGAAAATACAGAGACACCACCACAGTTACCATCAAGTCTGAAGGTATGGTAATATAATACTTATTTACAGAGGGTGGTCTCTTTTCATCTAAACCAAATCTTTGTAATTGCACAAACATGCATGTGATCCAAATGAAGGAGAGGTTCAAGATTGAGACATTTGTTACTGAAACTTCTGGCATTGAGAAAAGACACTTTAATAAAATCCAGTTTTGCTTCTGGAGATTTTTCCATTATTCCTGTTTATGTGACCAAAGCTTATATATATTTTTACCATCAAAATGCTGATTGTAAGTAGTCAAATATGCATACTGTCAACAAATTTACATGGAATCTGTACAGCCAACTTTTCAGAATGCCGCAGAAAAATGAACATTGACATTTCCAACCGCTTCACTCCTAAAAACAAATGCTAACATGGGTCAAAAAGGGGGCAAGACTTTTTCAGCAGCCAGAGTTCAGACTTCGCTTAAGTGGTGTCGACGATGTGCAATCAACATTTCAATGGTAAACCGTATATACTGTATTTAAATATTTATATATTTGAGTATATACGTTCACAAGTCGCACATGTAAGAGAGTGCATGTGTCTGTGGTGGTCTTCCTCCTTATTGATACACACACAAACACACACACACACATATATATATATATATATATATATATATATATATATATATATATATATTACTGTGTGTCTGTTCATCTAAGCTTTGACTGAAGTACAAATGGTTGAAAGAAAGACTGGAAGTACATTTCATTGCAGGTATCTTTGAATGAAAAGCTATTCTGTCAAAAACCTTTTACACAACATATGCACCACAAAAAAAAAAAAGCTTTTTGTACTGGGCAAGCCCCCCTCATATCCCCCTTAATTATATATTATAACTCCATGACCATACACCAGTGTAGTAAACAAAAAACACAATTCACAGTAAGTCAGAGCTGGGACACAAACATTTGCAAATCTGGCGGCAGTGCGGCACAGCATGACAGTAGTAGATATTTGACCAAACTAAAATATAAGGCCACTCCAAATCTTCTAAATTATGCACTTCCAACAACTCCCATGTGCAAAAACAGCATCAAAAATACCAGCTATATACTTTTGCACTGTTCAGTGTAATGGCTATTTGATCAAAGGTACCTGCAGTCAAATGTACTTTCAGTCATTTTAACCTATTTTTTTTTTCAATCAAAGCTACCTTAGACAGAATGATACACAACATACACAACTATATATATATATATATATATATATATATATATATATGTGTGTGTGTGTGTGTGTGTGTGTGTGTATCCAAATATCATTTTGGCTGGGATTCAATAAACTTTGTGTAGGGATAGTGGTATTGATACATGGAGTGAATGGTGCTCGTGTCCGCATCCCCCTCTCAGCAGTGTGCCTTTCATGTTAATGAAGGAGCGCTACTGAGAAGATCTGCGAACACGAACAATGAATGAGTACAGGGGGCATGATAATGTAGTGCTCACAGATCTGTAACATGCCCCCTGCACTGTCAAAGTGCCATACGGCACTTTTTAAATGGTTTCAGTGTCTGCAGGCACTGAAAGCAAATGAATACAATGCAATGCAAAGCAGGGGGTGTGTGACAGGAACTGTAACACACCCCCTGCATTGTCAAAGTGCTTTACAGCACATTACAGTAAAACATGTGTCCTCAGGCACACACCTTAACCTCTGGACAAAGCCATTAAATCTGGACAAAGCCATTAAATAAAAGCGGGAGAAAGGGCCAAAAATAGGGACACTTTTTAAATATTGCTCTTAAAAACTTAGAAAGTTCATAGAATGACATGTTTTACATTACCACGGATTGTCATGAAGAGTATGTGGCCTGCAACTGACATGCTGATAGTTATATATTGAGATATAGCTATTTACAATAGTTGTATGAAAAAATGTTTTTTTTTCATTTATATGTGAAGTTTAAGAATAACTGAGTGGGTTTTCGCATCACGGCACTTTGCTCAGTACTGCTTAAATATCTTGTAAGAGTTAAATAAAAATGTTAGGTACAATCTTCAATGGTGAGTTAGCTTAGTGGTTAGAGTTTTGGCTTTGCGTGTAGTAGTTCATGGTTTCAATACCAAGAGCAGCTATTTTTCTTTTATATGGGAAAGCATTGTTAATTTTCATGTGTTATTTTTAATGATGTAGTAATTGATAAATGTAAACTAGGGTAGTGTAGCTGGTCCAAAATTGCAGTGTCAGTGGATATATCATGTGAAATCCCCCATGTAAACACAGATGTCTTAGGGTGTGTGTGCAGTCACACCCTAAGGTAATGTAATTAAACCCATAAGGGTATGTCATGTAAAGTAAAATATGTACGCCTAATAATATGTCATTAATGAATAATCAATGTCCGATCTGTAAATATTTTTTGAAATGAAAATTGAGCAATTCTTAGTAGTGCTTAGCCGGTTTGAGCAATGCTAAGAAGTATAATTGTAAGCAACATTCAGCCCAGCTAAGAGGATTTGCACACTGCTAACCACTGCTCAGCATTTGTCCCTTTAAGCACTGCTCAACTTAGCAGGTTTGCGCATCGCTGAGCTGAGCTTAGCATTTTCAAAAACAGTGCAATAATGGCAGAGTGGGAATGTAGCCTTATTTAAACTGCACAGGAGGGAATACAGCCAAAACCTGTTGTAGTTTGATCACTGCAGGAGGTATGTCTGGAGTTGAAGAGAGAGCACACTTTTGGGTGCAGTGCTGGGGCATTTTGGAGTCCAGGGTTATGGCTGGGCTCCTTGTGCAACACCATGATGACAGACTGCTGCAGGGCCAGTATCAGGGCTCCCAATATAAATGTGAGGCCTGGGACTATCTAAAACATGACCTCACCTGTGCCACTGGAATCCCCAAACTGGTAAGCAGTTACAACATCACTATGCTGACCTAAACTGGAGGAAGGGGAAGCTCTTGACACAAAGGATCCAAGATGCTCAAGACAGCAATTCCCCAGTAGTTTGTAAGTATTTCACCTATTGCTGTACCAAATTCTAGCCTGAGTATGCAATAGACAGGTATACATAATGACTGTTTTTTCCTCTATAGCTGCAGAGGTGATAGCTAGCAATGTGGAGGCCCATGCAGACAGACTGATGAGGCTGTGCCAAAAGTCTGGTGAGTACAAAACTATTGTGCTATATATAGTGCAATAAATAAGGAGTACATTGTTTACTGCCAGTAGGTATAGTGTGTTCTGAGTGCACTGAATAAATAAAGTTATACGACCAATACTGACCTACAGGATATGCAGTACTGCTGAAAGTAGAATCTCAGTTTTAAAAAAGCATGTGTCATGTTACTCAAATAAAGATTTACACCACAAACTGTTGTGTTTCATCTGGAATGTTGTTGAAGAAATAGAATGTGTACAGGTGCTTCACAGCACATATGGCTTTGACAGCATACATTAACTGAGAATGTTCTGATAACCAGCTTATGATGACCATGCCCTGGCCCAGCAATCAAGGAGCCTCAATCCTCACCACTAACACCAGGGAGGTTGTCTCCTAGAAGAGGAAAGGATGACTAATCACACAGTAAAGTACAATTTCCCTTAAGTGCACACACAGATCACAGTCAGTCTGGGGCTGGTTGCTCCCTTGCTCACCAGGTCCCCAATAAGACTCCCCACTGGCACAGCTATAGGGTCCAGATATCAGCCAAACTGGGCAAGCTAGAACCTCCAGTACCCTCTCTGTCCAACCAGTGCTTCGTGTCCCTGCTCAAGTAGCTGACACAACACACACACACTTTGAGATAAGTATTTATACAACTTCACAGACACTCCTGGGAAAGGCTGACACAGATTCTCCAGTGGTGCCCCTTTACCCAGACTATACAGTAGTAATTATTGCCACCACCCAGTTAATAATATCAGCTACTAAAAGGCCCTTTAAAGGGTGTCCAATTATTACTGTGCAATATTAATATCCAATGGTAATGTGACTATACAGTCTAAGTTTTATTGGAAGGGCTTAGACAGTAAACTCTATAAATATATAATGTACTCTAAAGCATATTTCATCTCTACACAAACCAGCCACAGGTAGAAGGTTTTAAAAATATTTAATAATAAATAATTAAAACACAAGGCAAAACTACTACACCACAGAGATATCTAAGAGTTCACAGATCGCACAGAAACTTAAAATAATACAGTAGGACAGGTCTGGTTTCAAAGAAAAATACCTAATTAATCTTTACTAGCTTTAACTATTCCTACAAGATATCACAGTACTAAAAGATTACATATGAGCATAAGCAGAGTGCTGCTAAGTTAGATGTCCAGATCAAAATGCTCCAGGTCTCTTGTGAGAGATAGTATTTAAACATTACTAACAAACATGTCTCTAAGGCCCTCCCAAAATTACATAATTTTGACACTTAGGTTTTCCCAGTATTCATACTGCATCATTTTAACACCTGGTCTGAGGTCTCAGGCCAAAAACTGCATTATTTAGCAATCTAACCCCTCCTCAGAAACTTGCAATGATACAAGACATTTCACATGTATATGCTAACAGAAACTAAAGCAATAAAAGCACCTTCCACATCTAAATTCTGGTCATAAACTTTAGCCTTACAACAATGGGCATGAAATCTATATCCAGTCATCCTCGGGCCAAATTCTAACATGAAAGGATACAACATGCTTCACTGGGCCAGTAGAGTGCAATGTTGTCACATATTTTGCAGTTCCACATTTCACAGTGTTTTCCTACTTTAAAAACACAAGCCTGCATTTTACATTTATTTATACAGTTGATAGAATTATATATTAAATTCTATTTGACTAGGCTGGCAGCCTTCACCCATCTCTCCCCAATCGTCACACAGCTGTTATGCAAAACTGTAGATTGTGGAGCTGGAAAACAAGATATAAATGAAATATAACATCTGAACCTTGAATAGTAATGTGTAATGTATTATAGTGTGTCTCCTGCAGCATTGCCTTGTGTTGACCTTTTCATTCCAGATATTATTATTTAAAAGAATTAATACACAGTACACTAACTATCTCAGGCATGCATTTTCAACGGTCACCAGAGTCTTTGTTGACAGTTCCCCAGAAGCTCAGTATGATGAAAGCTAATTTTGTCATTTATTTTTTTACAGCCAGACCACAGTTTGAATCCAGGGAGTGGTACTAAGATGTGTGAATATTTATACTCAAATAATTTTGAATATTTGTAGAAGCAGTCAGGTGGTGTTAACAAATATGTTCCCCACAGGTCTTACAGGTAAAGAAATGTGTGTAGTAGCTGTATTAAGGGTATACTAATAAACTGTGTAAAACTGTTCCACTGTCCAACCCCATGCCTGCAAATGACAGCAGGATAGGTACATACCCCATGCACTCTTCCCAGTACGTGTCTCAAGTGCTACTCTGTCATGGCTAGTGGTCACTGCTGCCAAGAATGTGGAACACAGATATAAATCCAGGTGAAGTATGCCAGTAGCACACTCACATAATATCAGTGCAGGGTACACCTTCTTCGTCATATATGTAACCTTGACATGTACGGGTCCCCTCTAGACATGTACCCGAAGTAGTCACAGTTTGCCCCATACCATTCCAGGTTGACAGTTTAACAATTATATATGTACTACAGAAGTTATGGACCACAGGTAGATGTAAAGTGAGGGCAGACCTGCAGAGTATTGAGCAGTACTGTTGTGAAATATGGAAGCCTATACAGTTGTTAATGGACTTTTTTCTCTCCCCCACCCCTTATCTGCATCAATAATTATTATTCATAAACTACGGGTATGTTGTTCTCAAAACCTAATGTTGGGACTTGTGTTTAATTATTGTTCATATATTTAAATGGTCGCATGTTAACATACCTTGTTCGAATACCATTGTTAGTGGCCTGCTGCCATAAATGTAATTGGCATGCTGTTACAATGCTGACTGTTATTCCATTTATGCATGTGCTCTGTTTGCTATGCAGTTGTTTCACTTCTATTATTCTGGGTTAATTGGAACACCCATGCATGTTGTTATAACTAATTTTGAAATGTTTCGTCCATGACTAACCAATATATTTTGAAAAGCCTCTACACCATAGCACATTTGGGAAGGAAGATCCACCTGTCCCACCTCATCTGACCATGGCACTGGGCCCGAGCACATCTGGGACCCAACCCAGAACTGCTTCCTCCACTGGTCCTGCACCACCCTTGGGTAGAACTGCCTCAGGGGGTGGGGCTTGTCCCCCTCCCTGGCATGGGTGCAGACAGGAACCCATCACCCACAGAAGGGTCCATGGTATGGTGCGCAGGGTCATCCAGACAGAGTTTGATGGATGCCTGAGCCAGATCGAGGGCAGACTGCTGCACCTCGAAAGGTAGCCTGCCCCTGTTGTCCAGCCCCCAGCACAGCCACCTTCAGGGCAGTGAAGAGACAGTAGTGCCTGCCCATGGGTGGGGACCTCAGTCCCACTGTTTCCATCTGGGGGCTTATGGGCCTCTGATTCCCAACCACCCTCCCCATCCAAGGTGTTTACCTCCCTCATGTGTCATACACCATCCCTGTCTGCTGCCTGTCTGTCTTGTCTGCAAAAGCAACCTCTCCTACCCAGCTTAAAAACCTCAGCTTTGGCCGGCTAAGAACTTGCTGTATTCAACTGGACATATAAGAGAATTTAAGTACCTTTATCTGCACTTTTTTTTTTCAAAAAAATACAGTATTTAAATTGATTTTAACTGTGTGGAAGGAATATTAACTGAAATGGAAGTTAGTCAGTGTTTGCTGAATTTTGTTATTTGCTAGTAATTACAGGTGTGGGGGTAGCCACATTCTTTGATTTCCTGTCCTTGCCTATTTAAGTGGTACAGTGTGAAATATTTTCTGCTTAAAAACCTCAGCTTTGGCCGGCTAAGAACTTGCTGTATTCAACTGGACGTATAAGAGAATTTAAGTACCTTTATCTGCACTTTTTTTTTTCAAAAAATACAGTATTTAAATTGATTTTAACTGTGTGGAAGGAATATTAACTGAACTGGAAGTTAGTGTTTGCTGAATTTTGTTATTTGCTAGTAACTACAGGTGTGGGGGTAGCCACATTCTTTGATTTCCTGTCCTTGCCTATTTAAGTGGTACAGTGTGAAATATTTTCTGCTTAAAAACCTCAGCTTTGGCCGGCTAAGAACTTGCTGTATTCAACTGGACGTATAAGAGAATTTAAGTACCTTTATCTGCACTTTTGTTTTCAAAAAATACAGTATTTAAATTGATTTTAACTGTGTGTAAGGAATATTAACTGAACTGGAAGTTAGTCAGTGTTTGCTGAATTTTGTTATTTGCTAGTAATTACAGGTGTGGAGGTAGCCACATTCTTTGATTTCCTGTCCTTGCCTATTTAAGTGGTACAGTGTGAAATATTTTCTGCTTAAAACCTCAGCTTTGGCCGGCTAAGAACTTGCTGTATTCAACTGGACATATAAGAGAATTTAAGTACCTTTATCTGCACTTTTTTTTTCAAAAATACAGTATTTAAATTGATTTTAACTGTGTGGAAGGAATATTAACCGAACTGGAAGTTAGTCAGTGTTTGCTGAATTTTGTTATTTGCTAGTAATTACAGGTGTGGGGGTAGCCACATTCTTTGATTTCCTGTCCTTGCCTATTTAAGTGGTACAGTGTGAAATATTTTCTGCTTAAAAACCTGAGCTTTGGCCGGCTAAGAACTTGCTGTATTCAACTGGACGTATAAGAAAATTTAAATACCTTTATCTGCACTTTTTTATTTTAAAAAAATACAGTATTTAAATTGATTTTAACTGTGTGGAAGGAATACTAACTGAACTAGAAGTTAGTCAGTGTTTGCTGAATTTTGTTATTTGCTAGTAATTACAGGTGTGGGGGTAGCCACATTCTTTGATTTCCTGTCCTTGCCTATTTTAAGTGGTACAGTGTGAAATATTTTCTGCTTAAAAACCTCAGCTTTGGCCGGCTAAGAACTTGCTGTATTCAACTGGACGTATAAGAGAATTTAAGTACCTTTATCTGCACTTTTTTTTCAAAAAATACAGTATTTAAATTGATTTTAACTGTGTGGAAGGAATATTAACTGAACTGGAAGTTAGTCAGTGTTTGCTGAATTTTGTTATTTGCTAGTAATTACAGGTGTGGGGGTAGCCACATTCTTTGATTTCCTGTCCTTGCCTATTTAAGTGGTACAGTGTGAAATATTTTCTGCTTAAAAACCTCAGCTTTGGCCGGCTAAGAACTTGCTGTAGTCAACTGGATGTATAAGAGAATTTAAGTACCTTTATCTGCACTTTTTTTTCAAAAAAATACAGTATTTAAATTGATTTTAACTGTGTGGAAGGAATATTAACTGAACTGGAAGTTAGTCAGTGTTTGCTGAATTTTGTTATTTGCTAGTAATTACAGGTGTGGGGGTAGCCACATTCTTTGATTTCCTGTCCTTGCCTATTTAAGTGGTACAGTGTGAAATATTTTCTGCTTAAAAACCTCAGTTTTGGCCGGCTAAGAACTTGCTGTATTCAATTGGATGTATAAGAGAATTTAAATACCTTTATCTGCACTTTTTTTTTTCAAAAAAATACAGTATTTAAATTGATTTTAACTGTGTGGAAGGAATATTAACTGAACTGGAAGTTTTGACTCTGCTCTTCAGTTAATCCCACCCTCCCTTTTTTTTGGAGTTAATCTTAGTGGCCTTGCAACTGCCCGCCCCTCTTGTAAATTTGTGTTTGGATACTCCTTCTGGTCCCATCTCATTTGCTCACTCAACTGAGTGCAGTGACATCATATTCTGATTTCAGGCACTCCTACTGTATACAAAGAGAGCATCTGGGAAACAGAAAAAAAAAATTTAAGCTTGTTTCCTGTCTTTCCTGTTAAGTGGTATAGACTATTTGTAGGCTTCTGAGCCCCCAAGCCCTTCTGTGTTGGAGGGAAGCCTTCTAGCTTAGTTTTTTTTTCTTATAACTAGCCAGTTTTCTAGTTTCAGCATTTAAATCTGTTTCTTTGATCTCAGCACTCGTTCAGAAAAAAAAAAATCATCTGCTTTTACTGTACTTGTGTTTCTACCTACTTTTTTTTTACTTTTGCATCATCTTAAAAGTACTCAATTGTATTTATTACTGCTTGGTGTAACTCATTCTAAGCCTTTTGGTTTAAACACTTGGGCTTCGGACCAGTTGTTTTGCATTGAGAGAGTTTGTGGTCTGCACTGTAGTGGCAGAACAGGTAGCTTACATCCTTCTAGGTTGGGAACTGCTGATTGAGGGCTCAGTGTCTGTTATTCTAAAAGTGTATTAATTCTGGTTTAAGTACTTGGGCTTTCAGGCCAGTTATTTTACATTAAGAGGGTTCGTTGTCTGCACTCTTGTGGGAGGAGAGGCTGGACTCTGCCCTTCTGAGCTGGGAATTTCTGGTTAAAGGCTTATAGTGCATGCATATCTGAACTGCTTCTTACTGAAGTTGGTGCGCCTTGTTTCCTGTGGCATAGACTGGATTCGGGCCTGCTGGATCTAGCTTTGTTTGTGTAACTTGAGCACTAATCCAGGCATTCTCTAAAGTATTCAATTGTATTTATTACTGATTGGTAGTAACTTGATTAAAGTGTAGCTATCATTCTAAGTCTTTTGGATTAAGCACTTGGGCTTCAGACCAGTTGTTTTACGTTAGAAAGGTTTGTGGCATGCACTGTGGTGGCAGGACAGGTAGCTTTCATCCTTCTAAGTTGGGAACTGCTGATTGAGAGCCCAGTGTCTGTTATTCTTAAAGTGTATTAGTTCTGGTTTAAGCACTTGGGCTTCAGGCCAGTTATTTTACATTAAGAAGGTTTGTGGTCTGCACTCTTGTGGGAGAAGAGGCTGGACTCTGTCCTTCTGAGCTGGGAATTTCTGGTTAAAGGTTTATAGTGCCTGAATATTTGAACTATATCTTACTGAATTTGGTACACCTTGTTTGCTGTAGCATAGACTAGATCCAGGCCTGCTGAATCTAGCTTTGTTTATATGCTTGTTGTTTGTTTGCTTGTTATTTCCCTGGAACGCTAATTCCACCTAATACGCAGCTTCTCAGCACTTCTGTGGATCACTAGTGATATCTGCATTGCTTACTGTACTTATTTCCTTGTTTCACTTGAAAGAAAGTTACTGTTTGTCATTTTTGCATTTAAGTTACCTGTAACACATTGCACTTAAGTTACCTGGCACCTGCTCACTAAAGCAATTATATAAGTCAGCACTAAAAATTAAAAGCACTACACCCTCACTCCCCACTGGCCCATGTTTTCAATTATTAAGGAATTCCCAATATTATTCTAGCATGTCCAAAGGTCAGTTGTCAATCTCCTCTCTGGTCCAGCTGGTGAATCTGGAAATCTTGAGGCAATGTTACAACTGCCTCATGTACACAGACAACCCTATCCTCCTCCCAACAAATTCCAACACATGTGAGAGATGCAACCATATAGCCAAACTGGAGGCTAAGCTCTCTTAACTCAGTACTGGCATAACCAGTCAGGAGGAGAAGGAAACTACACTCACTACAATTCCAGTCTCACATAGACCTACCACGACAGCAAACCAAACACATAATCACACAAAAACATACTCGGAGGGGCTAAATAAAGATCTGCCTAAGCAGCAGAGACCTCCAAAGCAGACACCCAAGCAACCGCTACCCCAAAACAAAACACGTGCAACACATATCTCACAAAGCCAGTGTGCCGAACAGTCACAGCCCTTAAGACTAAACAACACACCTGATACACTTGTAATAGGTGACTCTATCGTCAGGCACACTGATGTCCCGCTCACCAGGCTGAACAAGGAGAGGGTCAAGGTGAGCAGTCTGTCGGGCGCTAGGATCCGCCACATAACACAAGCACTCAGGTCACTCCAAGGCAAGTACAAATATGACTCAGTCATTGTCCATGCTGGTGTGAATGACCTGAGACATACCTCCCTGGACTACATGAAAAGAGACATAAAGGAGCTCTCTGAGCATGTAGCCCAGGCCGGTATGACCCTGACCGTGAGTAGCATCTTACCCTCACCAAGAATGATGCCACAATATGAAGACAAGATGATCAATTTCAACAATTGGCTTAAGTACTGGTGTCATTCAAAGGGGATCCAATGCCTGTCAGCTTGGGATGATATGCTCGACAAGCTATGATGCTTCACTAGGGACAGCTTGCACCTGTCACCCCTGGGCTTTCGGATATTGGCAAAGGCTCGTGCTACCCCCATAGTGCCTTTTTTAGGCAACGCTCAAAAGACAAACCCACCTCCATAGGTATCACAAGGGATAAGAAACTAAGAGTAATGCTACTCAACGCCAGAAATCTAAACCTCAAGATGCATGCACTCGAAACTCTCCTTAGCATGGAGAACATCGATATCTGTGCAGTAACAGAAACCTGGTTCAGGGCTCCCGAGAGCACCCCAGCACTACCAGGTTATACCTCATACCATGCTTTTTGGCCCCAAAACTTGGATTGAACCACAAAAGGAGGGGGAGTATCGATATTCATCAAAGATACCCACACCTCCAGGTTGGTGGCAAAGCACAAAGCATCAGAGACTATCCATGTGCAATTAACAGTGGGTAAAACTGCCTTCCAGTTTATAGCCTGCTACAGACCACCCTCCCAAACCCAGGAATCCCACTCGGCCTTCCTGAGAACACTGGAAAATATGAAGGTCTCTCCAAACACCATTATATTGGGCGACTTCAACTACCCAAACATATACTGGGAGCATTACTCTAGCTCCAACACCCTAGCCCAAAGGTTCCTAGAATTTATAAACTCAAATGCTATGGAACAACTTGTTACCACTCCCACAAGAGGGGAAAACATACTGGACCTGATCATCACCAACATGGAGACTCTATGCTCCAGACCAGATGTGTATCCCTCACTGGTAAGATCAGACCATAAACTAATCTCATTTGATATTCACATCCTGACCCCACACCCTGCCCAGAAAACCACAGTGAAAAACTTCTCTAAAGCACATTTCACACTCCTCAAAACCGAGGTGGAATCCTTCAAAGCCCCCGGGCCTGTGGAAAATACGACCCAGACAGCAGAATCCTTTATAAACGCATTCTATGAACACCTTCAGGAATGCATGGATCATGTGATCCCAAATAAAACCAAGACCCAATCCTCCAAAGGCAGACGTCCTGTCTGATGGACCCCAGCCATAAACAAACTATACAATAGAAGGAGGAAGCTACTAAATGATAGAGCAAAATCCCAAAAAAGGAAGGCATCACTGATCAGTATTAGCAAAAAACTATGGGCACTCATAAAATTGTCTAAGGCCAGCTTCGAGAGAAAATGTGCACAGGACACTAAGGATAATCACAAGGCTTTCTTTAGTTATGTTAGGAACCTGGGTGGTAATTCCCAGATATGCTCAGAATTAGTCCAAAATGACAAAAAATACACTGAACCCACAGACATTGCCAACATCCTAGCTGACAGGTTCAGCGCAAACTTCTCTCCCCCCTCCCCACCAAAAGGGCAAATATCTATCCCAGCAGAGTGCTGCCCCCCTGACATCTCAGATGCTCAGGTAAGAGCCACCCTCTCCAAAGCAAAAAACACATCATCAATGGGACCAGATGGTGTCCTGGGGTGCGTCCTACATGAACTCCAAGAAGAGCTAAACCCAAACATAAAACTACTGTTCAATCTCAGCCTTACTACAGGATATGTGCCCAAAGAGTGGCGTACAGCAACAGTGGTCCATCTCCATAAAGGTGGTGCCTCAACGGATCCTGGAAACTATTGCCCCATAAGCCTGACTAGCTTGGTCTGCAAAGCTATGGAAAGGATTATCATGGACCTCATAAATAAAGATATTGGGGACCTACAGACACTGGATCCTACCCAGTTCGGCTTTGTTAAGGGCAGATCCTGCCTCTTAAACCTGGTTGATTTCTTTGAAACAGTCACCAAGGCCATTGACGAGGGGAAGGTCATCCACACAGCCTACCTGGTCCTCGCAAAAGCCTTCGATACAATACCCCACTCGGGCATTGTAGATAAGCTCACCAGCTTAAATATAAACCCCTATGTCACTAGATGGATTGCAAACTGGCTCAAGGACAGAACCCACATGGTTAGAATTGCTGGAGCCATGTCAGACTCCAAACCAGTTACAAGTGGTGTCCCACAAGGCTCAGTCCTGGGACGTCTATTGTTCGGTATATATTTCTCAGAGGTACAGGCCAACACGGAAGGACTGTGGCTGACCAAGTTCGCAGATGACTGCAAACTGGGTGCCATAATCAACTCTCCAGCCGACACAAGCATCCTCCAAAAGGGCCTCATAGAAACAGACAACTGGTGCCAGAGCCATGGCCTCAAGCTAAATGCCAAAAAGTGTATAGTCATCCCCTTTGGCAAAAACAAAGTGCCCACAAATTACCACATAGGTGGTAATCCATTAAGTACAGAAGAAGTAATTAGGGACCTGGGGACCCAAGTTGACAGCAATCTCTCATTTGACAACCACGTGGCCAAAGTGGTTAGAAAAACATTTTATATAGCCCACCTAATCATGAAGGGATTCACATCTAGATCAGGGAGGTCATCGTGCCTCTTTACTCATCCCTCATCAGGCCCATAATTGAGTACAATGCCCCTTTTGGGATGTACCTTACCAGACACCTGCAGCAACTGGAAAGACCCCAAAAGTACCTCACCAAGAGGATCAAAGGGCTCAAACAGATGCCATATGCTGCCCGGTTAAAGAAACTCCAGCTCTACTCAGTGGCATACCGCCTGTTCAGAGGCGATCTGTGCCTGACGTATAAAGCCATGTCCAACCCAGAATTAATGGACATGCTGCACCTCAGAAAATCCAAATCCCGTCGAGCTATGCGCTCGAGAGACTTGAACCTCAGCACTGAAATAAATAGGATATGCTGGAGGGACAGATTCATAACCCAGAGGCTCCCTTCACTCTGGAATAAAATCCCAGTCCAGGTTAGGCAGAGTCCCTCATTGACTCTATTCAAGAGGAATCTACATGAGTGGATGGGAGATCGTAGGTTTACCCCGGGTATCACTTCTGTGTCACTGTTAGACAGAGGCACAGTATACTAACCTCGAAAAAGGGCATAGCAAAATAAATTTAAAATGGGTGGCGAAAGCCAAACACATTCTGGCTAGGCTTATAAATGCCCTAGGGCAGATAGCCTAGTATGAACCTATGAACCTATGAACTTACCTCCATAAACGTACCTAAAACTTTCCCCTAACATCCCACTCTCACCTTAAAAAAAGGGGGAGGCATCTATTCCCAAAAGAAAATCACATCCCATACATAGCTTTCCATTTTACCCTCATGTACACTGATGTTAATCAATTTACCCTTCAGTTACTCAACAAATGCATGTTGTCCACACCCTTTGCTGTGGGGTGTGAGGCTCAAAATTCCAAATTGTCCACTTCATTCACAGATATTGCTGGAGAAGAAATGGAGAGCTATGGTCCTTTCCTAAACCCATCCTGCACATCCCTAGCTACCTTTCACATTGTTTTTTCCCCTGCTTGCCCCCATTTTACAACTTTCCTTTCAACCTTTTTTTCTTTTCTTTTTTTGAAATGAGTGCAGGTTTAAGTAGGACTAAGCATCGCTAAGTGAAGCCAAAAAGGACTAAGCCCCTCTTGGCATCACATAACATCATGCAAACCCACACAAACTGTTTAACCACTCTGTCTCCATTAGCCCATGTTCTGCCCAGCAACAGAGTAACCAGCCCTGGCAAGTCCTGACCCCAGGACCCTGTGCAGTATACTAAGAGCAATGTACCACTACACCATATGAGCTGTGAGATTTGCTAATGCTTTTGTTAATATAGCATGCATTATGGTTATTTAACATTAGGGAAAAAGAAAGTCATCATTGATAAGTCTTGAACCCAAGACCCTATGCACCACAGTCACAGCAACACACCACTACACCAAAAGAGCTGCAAGAATTAGCAATGCTTCAGTAAATATATCAAGCAGTATGGCCGTCTAACATTAGGGAAAACATTTTGGAATTAGTGAATAAAAAAAAAAATATATATATATACATATATATATGGGTCACCTTCAGATGCCCGACAACGCGTTTCGCCGACACGGAATCCGACGGGACGAAAAGACCGACAACGCAGATGACCGACAAGGTGAGAACCCGACGGACTCGGTAAGTGTGCGATAGAGTGAGGGATTTAGTGTTAGGGGGCGGACAGGTAAGTGTGCGATAGTGAGGGACTGTGGGTTTAGGGGTGGGTTAAGTGAGTTAGGGTGCAGGTAGGGTGTGTGTGCGATAGTGAGGGACTGTGGGTTTAGGGGTGGGTTAAGTGAGTTAGGGTTAGGGTGCAGGTAGGGTGAGTGTGCGGTAGTGTCGGACCTTGGGGTTAGGGGTGGGTAAGTGAGTTAGGGTTAGGGTGCAGGTAGGGTGAGTGTGCGGTAGTGTCGGACCTTGGGGTTAGGGGTGGGTAAGTAAGTTAGGGTTAGGGTGCAGGTAGGGTAAGTGTGCGGTAGTGTCGGACCTTAGGGTTAGGGTTTGGGTTAGGGATAGTGGATATGTTATGTAGTGTACTGTGTTGTTTACGTGTAGTGTGTTGGTGTAATGGTTTTCGGTGTTTTGCGTTGTCGGTATTTTTTGTTGTCGGTCTTTTGGTGTCGGTGATTAGTGTGTCGGCGAAATGCGATTTCGGGGATATAAAGGTGATCCATATATATATATATATACATATATATATCATGCAGTGCAGTCATACCTTTCAACCTCTTAGTGCAGGAAATCTGGACAATACCTTACAAAGTGTGGGGACAAAGGGCAAAAATTAGGGACATATTTTAAATAATTGATTTTATAAGCTTAGAAAGTTGGTAGAGTAACATGGTTTGTTTTAACATACATTTTCTGAAGGATTTCAAGTCTAAAACCCAAATGCTTGTCTTTATTTAGTGACTTCAATCCTCACATCATCACAGTAATTTGTCAGAAATCCACAACATTTAAGCAGAAGTGACCAAAATTATGAGCCAAAAATCTAAAACATTTTGTGAAAATCTAGACAGTTGAGAGGTATGAGTGCAGTCATGTAACATTAGGAAAAAAACACAGCTGCCAAGCATCTCCCCCTACACCTTCTAAACTACAGCCAGTGGAACACAACACTACACCAAATCAGCTCTGGGGAATTGCTGATGCATTTGCAAATATATAATGTACTACAGGGATATAACTGTAGGGAAAAATGGACATCGGTGAGAAATTGTCTACCCAGAACCATTTGCACTACAGTCAAAGCAACATACCAGTAAGCAAAGTGACCTATGGAGTATAACAACTATTTTAACAAACATACCATGATTGCCAGTCACACACTACTTTTATATATACTGGCCCAAATCACAGTGTACTTGGAATCATGAGGTTTTAAGGGATATGTCTAAGTCTGCCCCTACAAACATACTCAGCTGATAGACCACCAGCAACTGTAGCAGCATGCACAGTCAGATAGAAAAGGATCTATGACACTCACATCTGCCTGTCTCCCTAATCAGCCCAACAAACATTTACACAGTACACTGCTACACAATCTTGAAAGTCTGTTAACAATGGCCAGACATACATAACTCTCAGTTTTTAATTTCTTTAAGTCATTTGGGTTTCTAATACCATGACGGGAATGGACCCCATTCCTAAATCAAAGTACAATTAAAGTTCATGAAATTAGTATTGTTTCAATCTTTGATGTTATCCAAAAGTGCTCTTCAGAGCACCTGCAATGTGCCCAGTAATGACTCCTTCTACAATTCATACAGAGTTACATGGATTGATAACATATTTAAATATGATTGTAGATTTTTTTTTTTATAAGACCCCTTGCTCTTACTACTATTGGAACTGTCTGGGTATCTTTCTTCTACATTGCTCTCATTTCTGCCTGCAGATCTTGATATTTTATGAATTTTTGTCTCTCCGTATGGAAGACATTGTAGTCACTGGGTGTGGTGATTTCAATGATCAATTATACTCTTATCTTCTTTTCTTGAATCACTATATCCAGTTTTCCAGCATCTATCTTTTGAACTGTTTGGTAATGGGTGGTTCCATGTGATATAAATTTCATAATTTTCTATGATGCTTTGTGATTCATTTTTCCAGTGTTTTTCAGCCACTTCAATACCATAATGTTTAGAGCAAAGGAAGAATAGCATTTCCAGATCTATAACTGTATTCAAATTCTTCTATAATTAGGGCAGTTGCATAGCTTTTAGACTCTTCATATCTGGCTAAATGGAAGCTATATCGAGAAGTTACTGCTATGCAATTAATAATAAGGCCCCCAACTTATAAGCTTGAAATAATAAATAACCCAATGTTATGGATATTAAGGGATTGTTTTATTACACACGACACCCAATCATACAACCAGCTATATCCATAACATTATAACAGTCTTTAGAGATTTCATATATAAACATCTTAGATACAAATAATGTTTTTTTTTCTACTTTTTCCCATAGCCTTTACTCAAGAATCTTTATTAACTTCAGAATCTAATAAAGTCACAATATTTAAACAAAATGATCTTAAGTTTTGGTTTCAACTGACTTCAGATAATAAGGTCAAGAATGTAGATTTAATATTACAGGAATTTCAATTGGAAAAATCCCCATGGTTAGATATGCAATCCCTTAGATTATTTATAGTCAATAAAATAGATTTGATCTCTCCAACAGTCAAATATGATACTAGTATTCTATTTGATTATTTTCAATCTATACTTCAACATAAACAAATCTATACAGGTAAACTTTCTTTTATATACAGAATCATAAGAGAGGAAACATACTTGCTCAGAACACTACTGGAATTACTTTTACACAATCAATAATGAAGCTCCAAATGATCAAGATAAAATTAATATATTAGGATCAGCAGGAAAAACTACTCTGTCACTTAAATGGAAATTGTTCACTTGGAAATTTATGTGCATAGCTTTCTACACACCTCAATTCATGAATAAAATTATTAGAAAACAGAATATCTGTAACAAATGCAAGTCAGATGTAAACATAGATTGGGTGTACATGTTTTATGATTGCCCTGCCATTAAAACATTTTGGGGAAAAGTTAATGAATTTTACAGGCACTCTTTACAGCTAATTTCACACTTAATAAGTCTTTGGTCCTTTTTAATACACATATACCCCCTAGAATTAAGAAAATAAAATATCCTGTACTCTGGGTAATACTTACTGTGGCTAGAAAGAGTATTACTAAAATCTGGATATCTGATTCTCCTCCTACTTTTATTGAATTCAAGAACATCTTAAATGAAGTCTGTCTTTTACAATTTAAGACTATAGATTTGAGAACTAGAAAGATGTATGCTTATCATATGTGGGTTAATTTACAAAATTTGTTGAAAAAAAGATTGATAGTTACAGTCAAATGCTTCTGTTTTATTTGTTTTCTTTCATGTGTGATGCTAATCAAAAATGGTCAAAGTTAATTTTTTATGTGAAAATTAATGGATGTCTTTGTAAATACCTTAGTTATTCTACTTTTCATTTATTTCTTATGGTTATGTGATTTTTATGTGTTATAATCTCAGAATTTATACTTTTTTCTGTTAAATGTATGTTTTTTTTCAAACTTATTTTATCTAAAATCATTAAAACTGTTTAAAAAAAACATAATGTCTGCACAATCCCCAGTGCAACAGTCTTGCCACATTATTATGTCTTTCAGTATGCAGTCCTTCTGCCATTAGTATGTCACAACCTGCAACAAGGTGTGCAACTGTTTCCAATTCTGTTTTACAAAACCTTACATTTGTCTGTTTCTCCCACATGTTCAATGGACTTTGTAAACCAACTTGTACATAGCCCACTATCTTGGGCTGTCATCTATTAGTTTGAATTTGCCTCTCCTTAACCATTCCTGCATTCACTCCTGATCAACATGAGGTTCTTCAAGAATGTTTCTATTCTTGCAACTATATTTATGATTTTTCCACATTATCAACTCTCCAACAGTATCCACTCTCAACTGTAGATATTTTCACAGGATGTCCAGAGTTTTGCCTCATATTTTCTGTCCATTTTCTCATAAAAATGTGTTTTTCTTGCAAACCGTTGGCAAATCATTCAGGGTTGATGTCAACAAATAATGACAGACATGTGAGCTTCAGACTTCATACCTTTCAGAATATTTCTGCTAATGCAAAAGCTGTTATTCTATCAACTCTCTATGTTTGTAAGAGCAATATTTCAAAAGTGTCCCTATTTTGAGGCCTTTATCCCCCCATTATTTATGGCGGTTCTTGCTTTAAGATTTTGAGAGGTATGGCTACAGATGGTGGCCATACCTGTGACCTCTGCATATGTCTGCAGATTGTCCTGATGTTTGGCACATAATTTCTTTCCATCTGTCACAAAATTGTGGTTTACTGGCCAATGTTTTGGATAACCATGACAGACTGACATCGCAGATTAATGACAGATATTGTCATGTAACAACACATACCCTTTGGAAAGTGCATTCAAATGCACAACCTGTTCTGGTATCTGCTTTCCATGTGTGTCACAGCAATATGTGAAGGTTATGCTCAATGTTTGATTTTTGCCCCACTTTCCTATATGGCTTTAACCAGATGTCTTTCTGTGAGTGGTTGAGAGGTATGCTGGTAGCCATAACACAGGTAGACTGCTGCAAGGGGATGTACATACATACATACATACATACATACATACATACATACATACATACATACAGACCCCCCCTGCACACACACACACACACACACACACACACACACACACACACACACACACACACACACGCACACACACACACATACACACACACAAGCTCACTCATGACCTGCCCTTGCTGAAAGCAGAACATCTAGCTGCCTAGTGCTAGATACATAACACAAACACCACAGAGCTACTGTAGTGTTGCAGTGTCTGCCAGTACTATTCAAGTGGGTGACAATTGCAAGGACTTTTAGGATTGCCAATGATGGGTTAACAAGCCCTTAACATGGTGGGGCCATCTGGAACACACACACACTGCTGCATGGGGACATGCATTGAAACACACATGCACACAGAGTTGACACTTTTCATATTAGATGACCTATATATTTAGTTATGTACAATACACACTGATATGACTGTTGCATGCACCACCATTTCTTTGTGTTAGAAAATGTGTAACTGTGCTTGTAAGGTGGATGACATCTGTAGGGGTTGCGACTAGGTTGGCAATGGGGGAGTTAACAGGGTGGAAAAGACACACAAAATGGTATAACCATCACATACACACAGGAAAGACAGCCACAGGGGATATGCATACAGCAACACATACACTCACACAGTTGGCAATACTCAGATTAGAATACCTACCTATCCACTTGTATGTATTATAGTGCTATGTACACATTACATGCACCACATAGATTATATGCCTGGGACATAAAGTACTACCATTTACAACAATTAATGTTGGGAATGGCTTCATGGATGGTGTGGTACACCATCCAAAATAATAACCGGTCTCATATATTGCTCTTACAAACCTGGACAAGTGATGGAGTAACAGATTTTGCATCAGCATGATGTTTCATACAGGTATGCAGTCTGATGCTGACATGTATGTCACTACAGCAACTGTCACATATTTGGCAACAATTTGTCATAAATGCCCATTGTTAGGAGACACAGGCCACCTATTTGTTGCAAACATCTGGATAGTCTGCATACATCTGTACAGATGCTTGGTATGGCCTGTAGAGTTTAACATGGTGCATGTAAGGCAGATGCCATTAACAGGCTGTTTAAAGTAATGCCATGGAGAGGTGCTAAACAGGCATTAAAATAGTATAACTAATACACACAACAACCACAGGGGATATGCTTCACACACAAACACACCCAGTACTATAATTGACTGTATTTAGACTCAACCAACTACCTATCTACTTGTACATACTAGAATGCTGCCTACTTATCACACACACCATGAAGCTTCAAAGGTTGATAAGTGTCCAAAGGTACTTCTAAGATGGGAAGTGTACTGGGTGGAACAGGCCACAAAATGGTATAACCAACACACACCACACACAGGGAATATCTTACACACACACACACACACACACACACACACACACACACACACTCAGTTGCCATTGCTTAGATTAGAACCCCTACTTATCTAGTTATTTGTACTATAGTACTATGCCATAGAACTTATAGGGCTGAAGGCTGGCCAAAGGTACTTCTAAGGTGAATGACATCAGCAGGCCTTCTAATGCAGGGCAATGGAAAGTGTACCGGGTGGGAATGGGCTCAAAATACTTTAACCTACAAACACACACACACACACACACACACACACACACACACACACACACACACACACACACTTACATACACTTACACACATTTGTCAGGACGGAAATTAGAACCCCTGCCTATCTAGTTAATTATACTATAGTGTTACATAGCTATTGCACATGCCATGGAGCTTATAGGGCTGACAGCTGTTCAAAGGTACTTCTAAGATGAATGATATCAGCAGGATTTCTAAAGTAGGGCCATGGAAAGTATACTGGGTGGGAATGGCCTCAAAATTATTTAACCTATAAACACAAACACACATACACACACACACACACACACACACACACACACACACACACACACACACACACACACACACACACACACACACACACACACACACACGCAGGTGTTGTGAGATTACAACCCCACCTCACTGCTATTACACAGTGGAGCTCACCTTCATGCTGGCGCATGCCACTGTTTACAACTGGTGTGCAATTGTCTGCAAACAGACATCAATCTATGCCTTTCAGGGTGTCTGTGTGTGTGTGTGTGTGTGTGTGTGTGTGTGTGTGTGTGTGTGTGTGTGTGTGTGTGTGTGTGTGTGTGTCCCTCTCTCTCTATCACTGTTTGTCTCTCTCTTCCCCATATGTCTGTGTGTGTGTATGCTTGAAATATATTTATATGTTACCCATATATATGTATGTTTCTCACACTCAACAGATGCAGATATAGATCATCTGGGCCACCTAGCGATAGCTGAGCATTATTATGTGTGATGGGTGTGGGTAGAGACAGTTAAGGTGTACATAGCTGTCTGTATGCAAAGATATATATGCTCAATATAGTTGTATAGTCTGATGTGGGTATAGACATGTGTAGGAGCATGCCCAGTATGACCTTCTAGAGTAAGAGTGGGAGTCCATTCTAGAGATAGCTGTACTCCCGTCCAGGGATTTGTGGGCTACAGCCCTGTGGAGGACAATGGACCAAACATAGGGAGATATTTTAAACTTTGCTCTTATACACTTAGCTGCTAGAGTAACAGGGTTTGTTTTAGCAGACATCTTCTGATGTATATGATGTCTGAGACTGAAATGTATGTCATCACTTACAGACATAAATCCTCAGATCATCACAGTGATTTACCAGAGATATAATAGATTTATGATGAGCACACCAAAATTATGAACCAAACTATAGACATTCTGGCCAAATCCAGCCAGTTGAGAGGTGTGGCTACAGTCAATTGGCTGATGAAGCTGTGTCCAGCACCTCAGTCATATACTAGCTGGAGATCTCCTGTTTGTGTGGTATTCTTCTAAACTGAAACATCATATCCTGATGTGAGTATAGAGTGCATTGTACTGAACAGACATTTCCTTAATATGTGTGGTATATTCTATATATCACTGTGTTTTCCTGGTATGTCAGTAGCAGAACAGTATAGAGTAATGTGGTGAACCCACTGACAGACAGTTGTTTATAGGTTCATAGGTATAGGTTTGTTATAACTTGTTCTCAGCACTGACACAGTAAAGAGGCAGCCATTTATAACTTGGCACTACACTGACTTTCAGAAACCTACTGTCCTACTAGGCACTGTGTAGGTTACTCCAAGCCGTGTACTGCCCAGATGTGTAGCCCCCTGTCCCTGAATTGTCCAGTTTTCCTACAGTAATGGATATTGACTTGTGGACGGTGTGTTCTACTCCTACTGTATGTGTGGCTGACATGCAATATAGTTTGCACAGATAGTCTTGAAACATGGACCATGTCAAACACAGTATTGTACATAGACCACTAAGCCACAACAGCCAAAAGAAAGTGCTGCCTACTTCCTGACAGTATAAAGTATGCATATATAGAACTCATTGACCTCTGCATATTGTGGACATGCTACAAGTTAGCAAGCTGATTGGGACAGACCTGGGAATGTGTGGTCTGCTGCTATTACTACAAATGTAAATGTTCCTGCATTTCTATGGGAAGATGGGTGTGTTGGGGGAGGGGGGCATACCTCTCAACTGTACAGATTTCCACAGACTGTGCAGATGCTTGCTTGACATTTTGGTTCCATTTAGCATAGGATTGTGCTTGTCTAGGAGAATACAGACATATCACTAAAGAGCAAAGGTTAGACAGTTATGACAGACATCTGAGTTTTAGACTTATTTTATTTATTTTATTTATTTATTTATTTTACATTTGTTAACCGGGCTAGTCTGGCTGGATACATGTCCATTTTCAGCAGAGGCCCGAGGAGAAAAGCTCCACTAATAGACTACGACAATACATGAAGACTACTTAACTAAGTAGATCAAACTTTTTAACAGAGAAAAAAACACAAACAAATCAAAATGTCCCAACAGAATACAGATTGTCTTAACTAACTTAAGTAGGTTACAGTAAGATTAAGATCAAAGTTCACGTTATGTGGTTGAGGAGATAAATTCAGGCACAAGAAAATACAGTTGAGTAAAGGATATCTGAAGTGTAGGTATGTAAAAATTAATCATTGATCAGAGGTAGAGGAGAGTGATGGTATTACACAGAGTGAAAAGAAAGCTAGTAGTTAGGCAAGCTAAAGAAAGCAGGTTAGAAGGTAAGGAGAAAAGTTGGTAGTAAAACTTAAGGGAGAAAGGGATAAGTGGAAAAAGAAAAGTGTGGGTAGAGTATGTTTAGATAGGGTAATGGTATTTAATCAAGTTAACTGTTAAGAAAGTAAAGTTAAACAGGAGAGTGAGGTATATAGGCAGTGAGACAAGGGAAAAGGGTGAGGGACCAGAAAGGGGGTTAAGAATGTTAGTTTAGGTAAGAATGGGAGAGTAAAGAAAGAAATATGCAGACTGTTCAGAGTAATAAACAGTAGTATGGTCAGTCAGGGTTAGAGCAGGGGCAGAGCCAGTGGATTTGTAGGTGGTTTTTTATCTGTTTTTTGAAAAGGTGGCATGATGTTAGGGAGGTCAGTTCAGTGGGAAGTTTATTCCAGTATGAACCGATAGTGTTTGCAAATAGGGAATCACCTGATTTATTATGAGATTTCAAGGTAGTCACTAATAGTTTGTTGGCTGATCTGAGTGTCTTGAGGTTCTTATAAGGTGTAATGACATTATTAAGTATAGGGATGTTGGAAGGGTAATGGAGAATTTTGAAGGTGATGACTAGTTGTTGTAGAAGTATAAGGTTTGGGAGTTCAAGCCAGTTGAGTTTCTTTAAGTTTAGACAGTGGTGAGTTTGGAAGGGTGAGCCAGTGGCAAATCTGGCTATACTGTGGTAGGCAGTATTCAGTTTCTGAAGATTACTCTTAGATAAGTTGACAAAGGAGGGGAGGCGTAGGTTAGTGTAGAGATAAGGTGAGTTTGGGCTAGGGCTACTCGGGAAGAGGCAGTGAGATAGGGCTTTAGTCTGTAAAGGGCACCAATCTTTTTGTTAACAGTTTTGATAGTTAAATCAATATGATGGTCGAAGTTAAGCTGGTTATCTATGGTGACGCCTAGGAGTTTGGTGCAGTTGTCAGGTTGGATGATAGTGCCATTACAGGATGTTATAGAGAAAGAGATAGGGGTGGATTTAGAGGTAGGGGTAAAAAGTATTAGTTTGGTTTTTTTGGGATTCAGGAGGAGGCAGATATGTTGAAAAAAATTTTCTGCTGCAGTGAAGACTGCTTGGGTGGTGGAGTGGAGTTCTTCTGGGGTAGGGGCTGAGCAGATGAGAGTAGAATCATCTGCATATTGGATGCATGTGGATGTAGGTAGGGAGTTGGGCAGATTGTTGATGAAAGTGGAGAAAAGTAGGGGCCTAGGATGGATCCTTGTGGGACACCAAGAGTGACAGGGAGTAGAGTGGATAGATGGCTGTCCCACAGTACAGCTTGTTTCCTATTAGTTAAATAGGAATTGAACCACTGTAAGGCTAGAGAGTCCAGCGAAAGAGATTTTAAGGTATCAAGGAGAAGTTGATGGTTAACCATGTCAAATGCCTTTGAGAGGTCTAGAAACAGCGGAAGAGAATAGGTTATTATTACGATTTGTATTTATGGTATCAGAGAAGGAAAGAAGGGCAGTAGTAGTGCTGTGGTAGGGTCTGAAGCCATGTTGAGAGTCTACAAGCAAGTTGTTATTTAAGAGATAGTTTAGGAGTTGGTGGTGAATACAGCGTTCCATTATTTTCGATAGAGGCGATAGGAGGCGATAGGTCTAAAATTGGATAGTTCATTAGAGTTTCCACCTTTGTGGAGTGGAATGATGTGGGAGATTTTCCAGCAGGATGGAATTTTGGATTCTGTTATGGTTCTGTTTATTAAGATGGATACTGGGTATGCTATTTCTTTTGCAGCTAATTGAAGGAATTCAGCAGGAAGTTTGTCAGCTGAAGGTGTACAGGGTTTTAGTTTAGACAGTAGTTTCTGTATATAGGTAGTTGAGACGGTTTCCAGTTTTAGCGTATAGGTATTGCTGGGGATGGGAGTAGTTTGGAGGGGGGGGGGTGGAGTCATAGAGCTTGCAAGTGAGTTAACAGTTTGAGAGAAGAAATTGTTAAAGGTGTTGGCTATGATGTTAGGTTGTTCTTGTGCTAAGCTAGCTGGGGTAGGTGTTTTGGTATTGCCTGGATGGAGAAGTTTATTAATTCCTGACCAGAATTTTTTTGGGTTTTGGTTGTGGTTTTGTTGGTATTGGAAGTTATAGTTTTTTTTATCTAGGATGACAAGTTTCTTTGTTTTGTTTCTTAGATGTTTGAAGGTCTGATGGTCAGTGGGGTTTTAGTGGATCTCCATATTGACCATGATTTGTTTCTCATTCTCATAGTTTGTTTAGTAGTAGCAGAGAGCCAAGGAGCTGCTTTGGATCTGATTTTAACTAGTCGGGATGGTGCATGTTGGTTTAGAATTTGTAAGAAGGTATTGTTGAAATGCATAACTGCATCATCTATTGGGAGGTATTTTAGTGTAGACCAGTTATATTGTTTGAGTTCAGTTTGAAAGGATGACAGATTGAATGCTGTTTTATTATATTTGGTCCGATAAGTAGGTTGTTTAGGGATGTTGCATTTTTTTAGTGATAAAGGTAAGGGGGAGGCCACAAATATTGTCCGGTCGTATGCCTGTATTATAGGAGAGGGATTGTTGTTGGTAAGTATCCAGTCTAGGATTGTTTGTTTGTGGGTGGATTTGTTTATTCTAGTAGGAGAGTTAATGGTTTGGTGAAAGTTAAAGAGGTTAAGGTGTATGGTGCGTTTGGCGGATATGCAGGAGTTCCAGTCGACATTAAAGTCACCTAGGATAATGGTTTCCTGGGGGAAGGTGCTAGAGATCCAGCAAAGGATATTTTCTAGGGTGTGGATGTTCTTGCCTGGGGGGATGTAGGAACATATTATGTTTATAGATTTGGTTGTGTTGATTTGGAGTTTGGTGCATAGCATTTCAGCATTTCCTGGTGTGGGGGGGAAGGAGTTAATTAAAGTTAGCTGAAGTTGGGATTTAAACAGGAGGGCCACCCCTCCACCTTTTTTGTTAGTGCGGTCTAGTCTTAAGGTACTATATCCTGGGGGGGTGAATTCATTGTCTTTTGTAGTAGGTTTAAGCCAGGTTTCTGTGAGGCATAGGATATCAAAGGCATAGAAATCAATTAAGGCATGGAGTTGAGTGATTTTGTTGTTAATGCTACGGATATTAAGATGAGCAATTGAGAGGGAGTCTGAGGAAGAGTGTGGGTTAAGCGTGGGTGGTAGTTTGTATTAGAGGGCTTGGGTTTTGGGGGTGTTGGGGCCAGGGTTGGGGTGGATATCTCCATATATAAGTAAAGGAGTTTGTGGTGGTTGTAGGGGTTTTGTAAATTTGAGTGATATTGGAATGAGTCTCTTAGAGGTAGTAAGTAGGTAGCGGTGGGCTTTATGGAAGAGAGGGGGGAGATAGGGACAGGTTGTTAGTATGTTAATGTGTGCTAGTTTGGGTAGGGGAAGTGTAGTAGTAGTATCTTTGTTTGAAGATGGAGTTTGAAGTAGTATGAGATTTTCATAGGAGGTAAGGGTGTAGTAGAAAAGTAGAATGTTTAGGAGAAGGAGAGGTGAGAGAAATTTTAGGGTAGAGGGCATAGTTATATAGAGTAGGAGGTTAGAGTTAATAGGGTAGTAGGTAAATAGACTTCTTACCCTTCAGAGACTTAAGGCAACTGCAAGACCTGCTGTGATATCACTGTGTACATTTGTAAGTGGTATACTTTATCATTGTTCCTATTTGTGGGCCTTTGCCACACATTTCCTTCTGGCTTTGTACAGCTAACTTGCTGTGAGAGGCTGAGGGGTGTGTATGGGACTCCAATGTTGACATCCATGCATGTGACCTATGACCCCACAGTTTGTTAGTCCCCCACATATACTGCAGTGGATTTTGCCACCTAGGGGACTACTGCATATTCTGAATAAACCAGCATTTGGTTGACATGTCCTATTGTCACACATAGCTGTCAGTTGTCTGGTGCTATCCCAATACCCCACCCCATTCCCTTAAATACAAGCAGCGATACCATAGATATGCTAGCACAAAGTAATACAGCATTAACTTCTTGTTAAGAAGAGTGACTTATCTTGTGCCTGCATCAGTTCTGAGGACAGTGCTTGAGGGCTGACTCTGTTGGATGCACACAGTGCACAGCCTATACATGGTAAGCTACAGGTAGTATGATGTGTGTGGCATCCTTTGTACTGTGTGTGCAAGTTTGAGAGAGAAGTGTCAGTCCCTGGGTCCCTAGGGTGTCAGTGCATGTGCTATGCATTGCCTCTTTGCCAAGGCCAGGGCATACCAGGTATGCCTACATCTGCCTACAGGGAAAGGTCAGGGGGTTACTCCTCCGAGCCCCCCTGTGCCAGTGGGGACCATGGCAATGGTGGGGGAATGTGTCCCCCTTCCCTGTTATGTTCCTGCCACAGCTGTTTCCACAAGATCAAATTGTGTAGCATGGCAGATACTATGCACATGTGTGCACATTTGTCTGAAGAGTACTGCAGGGCACCTCCAGATATGTCAAGGCAGCAGAACTGTGACTTGAGCATCCCAAACACATGCTCTATGATGTTTCTAGTTTGTATGTGTGCCTCATTATGGGGTTCTTCAGTGTGTGTGTGTGTGTGTGTGTGTGTGTGTGTGTATGTGTATTTCTGATAGGTGTCATCATCCATGGTTCCAGTGTGTAGCCAGCATCCCCCAAGAGATGGCCATATGGGATGTTCCCCCTGGCAAATGCCTGGTACAGCTGTCAGGCATGCCAGATGTGGGAGCCGTGATAACTGTCAAGGCTGCCATCACATACATTGATGATAATGTCCTGGGCATTGAACATGACCTGGCAGTTGATGGAGTGAAAGCCCTTGCAGTTGAAGTAAACTCATCCCTTTTCACCGGATGGTGTTTTGATGTGGACATGGGTGCAGTCTATGGCACCCAGTACCTCTGGGTAGTTTCTTACATGGTGGAAAAGACACATATTGCTGATCCTCTCTTTAGGGGTGCTGGGGAAATAAATGTGTTCACCGGCATGTCTTAGCATGACATTCAGGAACTGGTGGAATACCCTGGATGTGGATGCCTGTAAGACCACCATGGTGTCCCCAGTACATCTTTGGAAAGTACCTGTAGCTAGTATTCTTAAGGCTACAGATACCTTTATTTCAACTGGGATGGGTTCCCGTCTGTTGGCTCTGGGTCTGAGGTGAGGGAGGCACAGCTCGATGAGTTGCTGAAGTATGCCCCTGTCCACCCTGTAGTGCTCTACTATCTCCAGCTCATGTAGCCCCTAAAAAGGTACCCTGGTTCTGAACACTCTTCTTCTCCTCAGTGTGGGCTGGTTGTCAGCATCATCCTCATCACAGCCCTCAGTCTGTAGCATGTAGAGATGCAGCAAAGCAGCCCTTATCATTTTGTCAGTTAAAATTCCCCAAGGGTGTACTCCAATGGTGCAGAGTTTGTAGGAAAAAACAGACTGACGGGTTTTGCATACTTTATACTGGTGTGCTGAAGATGTTGCCTGTGTGATTGTCTGACTACAATACATTCTGCCTGTCAGCTATATTATTGAGAGGTTTGAATGGGCCACTGTGAGTGGCACAGGCCTTATTATTGATTTGTAGTTAATTTCCTTTATTCTGTTATTTCCTTTTATTTTTTTTTCAGTTTCCCCTATGTTTAAGTTCTGCAGTGTGCCATGCAAACCCGTGGAGCTAGCATAAACAATGTTGAGCAGAAGGGGCCCTCCCTTAAACACCAGCATGCTTAGCTGTCCTCAAATCATCTAAGGACAGCTAAGCAGCCTCAGACACATCCCCTTGCTTAACTGTGCTTAGTCGAGTGCAAATAGAAGCTGCAGAACTCCAATGTGATTAAACCGAGCATGACACACCCCCTTTACATGTCAGCTACTTCTTCTGCCTACACCACCAGATTATAGCTCCTACATGGTTAGGTACCAGCGGACACAGTCTCCCATTTTGCTATTCAATAAAATTAGCTCATTTACATACCCCTACTGGCTTATACCCTAGTTACACCACTACACCGGAGCCTATGTCCTTAACAACCACTGTTACCTGTCATTGTTATGAGTCTGCATGCTGCTCAGTATAATGGCAGAATTAATGTTTCACATTTAATTGCCTTTTTACCATTTTTTTTATTTTCTGCATGATCGCATTTGTGCACTGCTGTGCTCCGCTTAAATAGCCCCATATATACAAAAAACTTTTGATTTTTACAATTTTTCAACACTTTGGCATGTCAGTGGCCATAGTTTTGGCCATTGGCATGTCTAATGAACATAATACATGCTTTACTTTAAGTTGGCATGCCCCCAGTTATATTTTTGCAGTAATTTATGCTGTTACTAACCGCATACATTTCTGCTGCAGACACAGCTCTAACACGGATGCCTGTCTGCTTCCTGGATCACAAATTCACCTCATTTGTATGTCTGTTAAGAGCAAATGAGATGATTTGCATTATTCCATCACATCCATGCCAGAATAATGCTGGGAGGCTCGTGCAAGCCCCAAGCACTGTTTCCTGGATTGCAAAGGCCCCAAACTCCGTGTTTGAGCCGTACCACTATTCTTACATGGAGATTAGCTCCATGTAAGCTTTAATTAATTACCCCCCTGTATCTATGTACACACATACATCCATACTTAGTTTAAGTAAGAAATGCTTACAAACTGAATTTTTGCCTTTTTGTGTTTTAGACATTTGTTTTTGACTTTGTGGTTCTTCAGCCTTTAGTTACTTGAGGTTTAATAGTGGAACCTTCCATCCCAAATGTGTAATCACTTTCTATAAAAAAAAACACAGTTTATATAAATTGGATTTTACTGCAATATAAAAATAAGGATGCACACACCAAGAGTAATTGATGTAAGTGATGTTTGCCCCAGTCTGTTAGTTTTTGTTATATAAATACTGTGCTAGATTAAAATACCTTTGAAACAGCTGCAATGCTCATTTCTAGCAGTACACACACACACACACACACACACACACACACACACACACACACACACACCAGTGGGGGCTGGTGAGTTCAAATCAAAGGGGGGCTGCAGGAGACAGCTGAATGCGTGGGGCCAATGGGGAGGGGTGTGGCAACCTAATAAGGGGTGGAGCTATGCTCAAAACCACAAACACTGGGGCTTTAATTAAATATGCTGCCCTTGGTGACAAACCATCATTATGAGAGTCCAATGAAAGCAACATGAAGTGTAGAAGAAAAAAAATATTTCAGTGCATTGGCTACATGACAGCTTACTTAATATCTAGATGGAAACAATGAGGTTGTGAGGCATGAAAAAATAATTTACTTTTTAAATACATTACTGGAATGCCAGTCAAAATCAAGTATAAAAAAACAAGCAGCATTCAAACCACTTCTTCTTGCACTGCAGTTCTAATTATAATTTATATTCAGCTTTATAAAAGTGCCAAATAACATGCTGAAAGTAGCAATCTCTGTGATACCCCCACCTGTAAAAATGTTTCTAATCCAAAAAAGACCTGCTGCCTGAGCCTGACAACAACTATCTACTTGTTTCATGGGGAAAACATGATCAAAGTAAAAAATGAACAACAAACAAGAAACAAGCTTAAGATAAATTGCTTAAAGGATTACTGCACATGTTATGGACCACATATGATAGATTGGCATTCTGTTTAGTTTACGGGTAAAGCTGCAAAGATGACTGCAAGTATCCAACAAATGTAATGAGCTTCTGAAAATACTGTAATCCTGAGTCCTTTATTACAAATACTGTCATATGCATTTCAATACCTAAGGCTTATACTCTATCTAGTTATGTAAATATTCTCTGCATGGCAACAACAAAAAGGTTTTCAATGTTGGTAATTCTTTAACAGTATGCTTATTAAAGCTTACTTGCATCTTACAGTCTCAGACAAGCTTACCTGATGGTCATTAAAGCATTGCTACTTAAACACAGAGCAATAGGCACTGCAACAGCATGCATTTTCTGAATAAGAAGCATAAATCACCAATTTAAAAATATGACAGAAAACCAGAACATTCTTCAAAATCAAAGACAGATGAAAAGCCACTGTAGTACTTGTGCAAACCTTGGATGGGGGGATACTCTGCACACTTACACTGTATAATTGCTCCTTGCCTTGCCTGGACATATCCAGAGTCACTACTTGGGGAAGTGGGGGTGCAACAAGTATGTCACAATTTGAAATGTTTCTCGCTGACGGTGATGGCCCTGACACATTTGTCATACCTCTCAGGCTCAGAGCAAGAAATCTGGACAAAGCCATAAACAGAAGTGGGACAAAGGCCCAAAAATAAGGACAATTTTTAAATTTTGCTCTTATAAACTTAGAAAGATAATAGAATAGTAGGTATTGCATTAGTATGAATTTTCTGAAGGGTATACAGTCTGAAACTCAAATGTCTGCCATTATTTTCTAACTTCAATCTTTAATGATTTTCCACTAATTTGCCAGAAAAAACACAATTTTATGAAAAACAGACCAAAAATGTGATGTAAAAATATAAAATAGCCACACAATACAGCTGGGAACCTGTCAAAGAAGGGACACCTTTTAATATTAGTACTGTTGACTTAAGCAGCTGACAAAATAAGAGAATCTACATGCATTTATGAAATTAAAAGTAATCTATAATGCTGATCATTACAATTATTTATTAATTGTAAACTCTCTACATTTTCTTCCAAATTTGCCATTTTGTGGAGGGATTATTAGGGGAAAAGCAACATTCTGAGTCAAAATTGGGGACAGCTGAGAGGTTTGGATATACCTAATTGTATAAAGTGATTTATTTGCCCATACCTCTCAACCTCTTAATGCAGTAAATCTGGACAAGGCCAAATATATTGGGGGACATACAAACAGTACTAAACATTGCTCTTGTATAAACTTAGACAGCAGACAGAATAACAAATCTTGCTTTAGTATGGATTTTTCTGAAGAGTATGAAGTCTGAAACTCAATGTCTGTCATTATTTAGTGACTTCATTCCTAAATGATTTGCCAGAAAACCACAACTTTTATGAGGAACAAACCAAAAATAATAAGCGAAAATCTATTCATTCTGCAAAGGTCTGGACAGTTAAGAGGTATAGTTCAGCTGGGGCTGTCTGAGTTTGCCTCCCCCCTCACAAAATCATGGTCGAATGGGGTCTACCCCCTGCAGCTATTCCAATGTCCTATCACTTGACTATTTTGCCCCATTTACCATAAACACTGAAATGTACATACTGCTTTACTTCTACAATGATATGGATTTCATTTAAACATTTTATTTTACATTTTACAGCACAAACACTAATAGATATCTGCTAAACAAAGCAATGCAGTCTCACAATAAAAATAGACTTAGCATTAAAAATCCTCTGCCCTTGAAACTCACATTCATTGAAACAGCATTGAAACCCACATTTAAAGAAAATACATCTGGCCAGTGGCAGATAAAGATTAACTTTGGGCTGTTTTCAAATTAT
This sequence comes from Protopterus annectens, assembly GCF_019279795.1. Classification (NCBI taxonomy): domain Eukaryota; kingdom Metazoa; phylum Chordata; order Ceratodontiformes; family Protopteridae; genus Protopterus; species Protopterus annectens. Next base: position 1,634,659,978 of record NC_056728.1, on the reverse strand, counting down.
AGGCCCCTTGCACAAGAAACATTCATGTGTTCTTTGATACACCTTCTTGATTGTATTAAATTATATTCCTTGTATAATACAGTACAGTTGTTAGATGTTTTTTTTAATGTATTGTTTTGAACATTTTTCCAGTAAACAATGAAACAAAATGCATGCACCAATAATGACAAAACTGCCCAATTCAGAACATTTCCATCATAAAAGTCTACTTCTACAATTCACCAGTATCAGTAAATATGCACAGTCTCTGCAGAAGTAATAGTTATCTAAATAATTCCACATTAAAGAGATCTGTACCTAATGAAGAGGTTGCTGCTAGCACACAATTTTATATTTCATTGTTTCATCTACAAATAAAGTGCCTGTTGCTCTTGAGGAATAAATTCCCTATGCACATTAAAAATGATAAGCTAGTAATATTGCAATAGGGAATGGATGGCAAACTGATAACAGGTTCATCATTACTAGGTATCTCTGCTAAAGAGGACATTCTCAGGACTGCAGAATCCATCATCTTTAAAAGTGCAACACAGTACAGTAATGCTTCTATATACTGTGGGAGTAGAACCTACAGTATTTTGCATCAAACGCAAGTACACTACCTGTTGTGCTATTAACAACACAAGCAGACATAGCATAAGCAGCACTAAACTTCTCTTTAAGCTCTCAGCTCATTTTAAAATGCACTCAACACTCAGCTATAGCTCTCAACTTTGAAGCACAAGAAATCTGGAAAAAGCTAAAATGTATTGGGAGGGGGGGACAAAAGCCCCAAAACTAGGGACATATTTTAAACATTGCTTGCATAATCTTGGAAAGTTGGTAGAATAAAATGCTGTCTTATCACCATCCATTTCACTGCCAAGTCTTGGACCCAGGACCCTGTGCACTACAGTCAGAGTAACATGCCACTATGCCAAATCTGCTGTTTCTTGAAAGACAGGTAGACTGAAACTTAAATGGCTATCATTCAGTGAATTCAGTTTTCACCATAGCTGTCAACTTTTTAGTACAAAACATCTAGACAAAGCCAATAATGTGGGAATACACCCCCAAACATATTCAGTGAATTCAGTTCTCACCATAGCTCTCAACCTGTTAGCACAAAAAACCTGGACAAAAAGCCAATAATGTGACAATACAGCCCCAAAAATAGGGACAAATTTCAAATATTGATCTTATAAACAGAAAATTGCTAGAATAAAAGGCTTTATGTTACGGTGTACTTTCTGAAGAATACCAACCAAAATAGAAAATTTAATCTAAAAAGCATAAATCAGGAAAAACGGATTTTCTGGCATTTTCTGTAACAGAAATGGCAGAAATTAACCTTCAGTTACATATAGACAAAGCTGCTGCAATGGGACAAATAATATGCTTGGCTGGATCCTTATAAGAACAAAGTCTGAGAATAAAGAGGTATTTCTATAGATCCCTGGGTAGGTCTCACTGGAGTACACTGTCCCTTTCTAGTATCTATATTGGGGTAATGAATTCAAACGAGTTAAGATGTCACAAAGAAGGCCCAACAGGAAAAAAAGACAGACAGAGAACTACAAGGAGTACAAGGAGTAGTTCTAGCAGTCAAAGTTTTATAATAACAGGATATATGAAAATGAGGGACGAGATATTTGTGCACAAGTGACTTTGGGGGTAAAGTAATAGCATGCAGTTCAAGAAAAAGAGAGAGAAGGGAGACAAATGTGCACTTACCAGGTAAAGGGTAAACAGTTCAATCTAGACATTAGAAAATACTTTTTCAGAGAAAGAGCAGTCATCCACTGGATAAGTGGAAAAGGTTACTTGAGCAGGTAATGCAGTATAAAATTAAAAAGTCCTTCAAAACATCTAGTATGGCTGATGAGTTAAGAGAACTGGCACAGGATAACTAAACAAACATCACTGACTAGATAGACAACATGACTTTTTCTGCCATCATAATATTATGTGCTGGCATATTATATGCTGGCAATTTCACTTCAGCCCCTCAATGTGCTTGATGATGCACTAGAAGAGGGACAAATCAAGGGCATATTACATAGGAGAACCAGGGGCAACAAAGCCCGTATCAGGAAAACAAGAATAGTCAGGTGTACAGTTGTACAATTACAGGGTAACTGAAAAAAAGCAAGCTGAGGTGGAAGCATGAGAACAGAAGATGAAACTCTCTCTTTATCAGACATTGGTAAAGGTATATGGATACCTAGAGATGTTATATGGAGAAGGAGATTACACAGCTGGAGATGGTACAGAGAAGGATAACCATGACAGACATAGCATTGAAGGGAATGTCATAAGAAGATTATCTTTGCAATGGAAAAGATAGATGATAGGCAGGGAGGATATAATACTGGTATAAATGATATTATATTGGAAATGTGATGGAATTACTCTCAAAAGAAAGTTGAGTGATGAAACATGGGAAATGCCTCATAGTTCAAATGCACACAATTTTACCCTAGCTATAAGAAAGTAATTTTTCATGCTAAATATGGAAGAAATGCAGAGAAAATTTCTAGAGAGTTTAGGCTGAAACAGTTCAGATTTTCAAACATCTGCTACTCCTGGAGGTCTATCCAGATACCTTAGGATAGATACACACCACTTTAGCAGTCTAGACAGACTGACATGTTCTTTCAGTTCTTTCAGGTGCCTTTATAATGCAGCGCAATATAACTTGTTAACTGGGCAACCACACTATCCAGACATTTCTTCTTTCTTAAGAATGGTCCAGCTAGATGCACCATCTGGGCTAATGAATTACTAAGGACTGTGTAGTGGGCAAGTGAGACAGCATTTGATCAAGTCTAGAGAGAAAAACAGACATAACCCTCTGTGCTTTATTGCATACTCTAGCTATTCCTGTTTAATGGAAAGGGAATCACTGAATGCTTATGTAATATCTACAATGCTTTCAATGAGCTTAGCATTCCAGACCTTTTCCTTCTTTTTCCATACAAGTTGTACATGGCCTTTAAATATAGTTTCTAAAAAAAGAAACCATTAGTCAGCAAAAATATTATTCAGCCAGTAGTCTTCTCTTTCCTGTCTTCCTATAGAGATTAAACGTTACTGACAGAAATGAATGAAAGAAAATAATAAGTTCAAAGGTTACCATTTTGTGTATGACAGCAGATAACTTATTAAACCGCGGTGGTGCTGCGGTAGCGTTGTCGCCTCACAGTAAGACTCTGTCTGGTTCGATTCTCAGCTAGAGCGTCTTCTGCGTGGAGACATGCGTGAATGGGCATACCTTCGTTGAAGGTTGTGTGTCAGGGCTGGTAACTCGGCACGTAAAAATCAACTACCAATCAGTAGCGGACTGGAGTTCTGCTGTGGCAACCCCTAACTGGGAAAAGCCAAAAGACACAACAAGCAGATAACTTATTAAAACAGATACTGGTCACTTACCTCAAGTTTAAAAAAAAATCAAATGACGAGTAGTGACTGAGACTGTCCATTTCCATCACGAACAACAAATGAAGTAGCTAGGTCAGGAGGATTCAGAAATCTTTCCTCTCCGTAGCCCATAGGTATTAGCAAGCCCCAAAAAATCTGTTTCCAATGGTAGCACACCCATAGCAAGTAACCAAAAGTACCTGCACTGCCTGCTACTACTGATTGTTTCTCGATCTCTTTTTCAGAAAGAGAGCGAGAACCAATCAGTAGCCATCCTGCCATTCACGTCACGTATGTGACTGCAGACATAGAAGTCCGACCCCCTTCCACTTTACTATGCAGTTAACTGCATAGACATCGGGGCATCACACTGATGCAGTACTCTCCATAATCTGGACTGCCTTTACAGCAGTCTGAGACAGTCCAGATTTATAGAAACTAAAAAAAAAAAAAAAAAAAAAAACCCGGAACTCGGCAAGCAATGAGAATGCACAGTTCAAGTTCCAGGAACTTGCGAGTCAGTCAGACTCATTTACAGCACAAGTCAGCCAGTTTAATTTATAAATATTTTATTTTACAAAATTAAATGTTCTTTTCTTTTCTTCACACACCACGAGCCGCCACTGCCACACACACACACACACACACACACATACGCACACACACACGCACACACACACGCACTCACACGCACACACACACACACATGCACACACGCACACACACACACATGCATACATGCACACACACACGCACACACATGCACAAACATACACACACACACACACACACACACACACACACACACACATGCACAAACATACACACACACATGCACACATGCGCACGCACACACACACACACACACACACATACACACACGCACAAACATACACACACACACATACTCTCAGACTCACACACATACATATCCTCTACACAAGCACCACTGCCACCTTGTTATACATTAGAATCCATTCATCGTGTCATAAGTACATTGAAAAAATAAAAAACATTCAATATAAAAATGCCATTCTATTCTAGGAAATGACATTTGAGCAAATGAAAGTATAAGGCTACCTATTATAAAGGCAGTCAGATAAGGCACAAAATAAAATGAGATGCAGTAGTTGATTATGTATCAAAAACTGTACTTTTTTAAGTCTTTGCAGCCTGCTCGCTCAGGCTTAGAGAAAAAAAACGTTACAGAAATAAACCAGGGAAAAAAATGTGTGTAAGAAACGAACTAGAGATAAAAAGGATGCTGTGCCATCTCAGAGACTATAGGTTCATATCTTCATAGGAAAAATACTAGGCTTACTGCCTTGAATGGTCACTTTAAGCCTAACCATGTTATCCCAGTAGGCATTCAAAATACCTTACCATAATTTATATTCCTATACTTCCCATTTGTAAATGAATCTTTCTGGAGTCATACTATGGAGTACTGAACAGGACCCTGCATACCTATCAATTGTCCTGATTTTCACAGAATGTCCAGATTTTTGCCAAATATTTTTGGTCTATTCCTAATAAATTTGAGGTTTTACACTTCATATACTTCAAAAAATGTATACTATTACAAATACTTTCTATGTTTATGAGAGCAATATTTAAAATTTGCCCCTATTTTTGGGCCTTTGTCTCCCATTATTTTTGGCTTTGTCCAGATATTTTGCACTATGAAGTTGAGAGGTATGGGTCCCTACTGAAGAGTAGGGAATTTAGGCACTCCCTTTATGGCAAGAAAACTACTTAGTAATATCTTCTAGGTCATCAGTGAGAGAATATAAGAATGAAGTGTCAGAATACTATGTAGAAGAGATGACAATGCACAATCTGCTTAAAGCAGCATTTGAATAAGAGGAAAGTAAAGCAGCATATTAATAAGCAGAAAATTATTTGAGAAAATAGTAGACTCTGGGGTACTCCTGATGTTGACAAGGCAAGGATAAGATTTGGAATCAGTAACTTGAAAAAACAAATGTCTACTACTAAGGCAGATGCCAAATCACAGGAGAGGAAGGTTTGGCAATCCATGAAATTTATGCTGCTAGAGAAACCAGTGTGGGATACAATATCAGATATCTTAGAGTGGACATGGACAATATTGCTCTGACATGACCATTGTTCATTGCCTTAATTATGTGGTTAGTGAGGGACAGTGGTTCTGTGGTGATGCTCTGACCTCTCTTAAAACTAAAATGCTTACCATATAATAGATCATGATGATCCTAGTAAGCTTTTGGCTATGCTGTGGCTACCTTTCCAAGTTAAGTGGTGCAAAGTTTTTCTCTATGGCTTTGGCAGGATAATTATACTGGAGAACTTTCATAGACCCCACAAATTCCCAAAATATAATGATTAAGTTTATTAAGTGTGTTTCTCGGATGTCAATGGTAGGAATGCAGAGTAAATTGAATCGTCATTGTCCATGGTTAGTTAATGAAGTTAAAAAGTGGCTTGTCTGTTGTGTATCTACTGGTGAATCATGACCTTAAGATGTGCATGTAAGAATCTTTCAAAAGGTTAGGAGTTCAGTTCCATAGAGAGGAAAAGATCTACACTGGAGACACTATAAAAAGAAAATGCACATGTGATCAGCTTCCTCATGGTGATCCATACTTAGCTTACCATCAGTGTGAAGTTTGATGCCTATCACAGTTTTATCTCCTACTGGAAAGGCTAAATATTGCCTAGAAGAATAGTGTGCTTATTCCTTAAGCAGATTGACGTAACAATGGAAGTCATATGTTTGCAAACTTTCCAAATATGTACATTTTCATTCATTATGACTGCTATAGTACTTAAAAGTTAATTAATGCCCCCTTATTTTGGAATAAGATTCTTATAAATCCATTGGACAGACATGGTATTATTTGTTTTATTTTTTCAATCTTCCTTATCTGTTGGGTATTATATGTATTGCAACAATAGCAAGACTTTTCCTTGATGTTTCCGCCATGTTTGCTGACCTATAGCTGCCCATTGGGATATTTGAATATTATTATCACTAACCCTTCTTCCCACAACTGTCTGCCAAGCACACCACCAAAGCTGGATTGCAAAGTCAGGTGCATGGGATGTTTCCATGCTTTGCAACATAGAAGGATGTTAAAAATTATTCATGAGCAGTGTTGCAGTCTATTTAAGCTTTAACAACACTTCAATCAATGCAAGATAGTGCATGTAAAACAGCAACAAGCTTGCTGAAGTGCAATCACCTATTATGGAAGGTGCAGCCTACAAAGATATTTTTCAGCTGACAACATTGCGCAATCAGTAGCTGTCTCTTTCAGCTGTGTCGAAGAAGCCATTTAAGAAAATGATGTCTTCTTATAAAGGAATTAGATCTTATAGGTGGTGCAGTATTTTGAATGTGACATAAAATGAGCAAAATATAATTTTATTTTTTATTTATTTCTTTGGCATTTGTTTACCAGAATGGTCTGACTGGTGTAACAAGCATACCCTTTTTCATCAGAGACCCGGGGAGAAAATCTCCTTGTTGAAGATATGAACATTTACAAACTGGGTGAAATAAAAATATACATACCTCTGAACCTCTTATCAGAAGAAATCTGGGCAAAGCCTAGAATAGTCAGGGAACAAATGCCCAAAAATCAAACTTAGAAAGTTGCTAGAATAACATGATCTATATTAGCATACATTTGCTGAAGGATATACATATCAATTCTCAACGATTTTCTAGAAGACCATTGATTTTTATGAGGAACAGGCCAAAGATATGAGGCAAAAATCTGGACATTCTGCAAAAATCTGGACTGTTGAGAGGACAACAGCAAACAATATACAATCATATTGAACATGTACAGCAGTTAATTCTGCATACTGTCATTATATAATAGATATCACATGAAATGTAATAAAGCAGAAATAGAGAGAAAGGTGCAAATAGAAAACAGCAGACAGGTAGGTAGGTTATAGGAAAAAGGTAGTTTGATATGCGTTGAAGGAACGCAGGCAGATACAGAAGAATAAGTAGATATGGTAAATGTAGGACAGTGAAAAAAGATAGTTTAATAGGAGTTAGGAAAGTAGGCACGGACAGGAGATGTATAAAATGCTATAGAATACAGATAGTGTTTGGAGGATCCTGGGAGATACAGGTATATACAGGTATAATTATTTATCAATCTGGGGCATGGCAAGAGCAAAGCCATGTTTGATTTATGTGAGTTTTACAATGAAGTTTGAAATTTGTGAGAGTAGGTATTTATTTTAAGTGAAGGAGTAATAGTTCCATAATTTAGTGATATGGCGAGAATATAGTTAGTCACCATCCATTTTGGAAGATTTAGTTGATATTAGAAGTGATTAAATACTGGATCTCAGGTATCTGGTTGGGGCATAGCCAGTAAGTATGTTACAGAGGGCTGGGCAGTTGTCTAATTGGTAGATCAGCTTGTGGGCAGTTACTAGTTCAGTCTATGTAAGGTGATTAGGCAGTGCAGGCCATTCTGGTATCTTAAGGACAGTACAGTGATTGTTAGAGTGTGGAAGGTTGGTTGTGAATTTATATATTTTGTTGTAGCATGAAGTTAGTTTTGTTTTAAGGGTAATGTCCAGATTAGTTAACATAGGAGATGCATTAAGAAGAGATAGTAAGAGATGTGTAGTTACTGGACTTGGTAAGAAAGAGTTTGTATCTACAGGGGGTGCATAGTTATTATGTGTTTTTTTAATGACATTATCTAAATGGTGATCAACCTGGAGGTGCTCATTTATTGTGACACCAAGAAGTTTAGTATGGTGTACAAGTTGTAGAAGATTAGTGTTATGAGAGTTTATAATAAAAGTCTACTTCAGTTCTGCAACTTTTTCAGGGGTGAAGAGCATAAGTTTAATATTGCTGGGATTCAGAAACAGTTGTGAATTTTATATCCATATTTCAATGGAGGAGGAAGCTTGTGTAACTGTTAGGAGAGCACATCGGTATCCCAGTAGATGTTATTTTCTCATGATAAGTTAGTAGGTCATAAATTCTACTAATCAGAAAAGTGAATAAACAGCATGCAGACAAGACAAGCAGGGAGTTTACAACATCCAGTAATTAAGCTTATGCAATGTAACCAGTTCACAATTAGTCATAACAGCCATATTGCCAGCTGTCCTTTTTATCCCTTTCACTCATTGGTTCTCTGATATTCACGTTACTCTATTTAGGGCTGTGGGGGAGCTGGCGTTTGTCCAGACACCTGTTAGAAACATGTGTTATAGACTGTTCTTTGCTACACTGGTATCTATAAAACAGAAAAGCAGGTTATTTATATAACCTATTCGTACATAAAAACTACCTGGAATGTGATTTCCCTGAGTTCTTTTCCCCAGCCCAAAAATAAGTTGTGCCTGACTAGCTATTACTGACTACTACAGACATAAGCCTCCTACTTTTAAAAGGTTAAAACTCTGTGCTGTGGTGTCTGAAAAACTTTCTGAAACTGAGGAAGTATTAAACCCGAGTATCCAAGCAGTGATTTAATCTGGTCAAAAAAATACTTGCAGCAGTAAAGAGGGTTACACCGAGGAATTAGTAAAATCATATTCATGTGGGGATATTTTTTGGACAAGATTCATTGTAGCAGTGGAAATGGGTTGTCTTGTAGCTGTTTTCTATTGCTGAAGCCAAATAACCAAGTGTACTGCACTGTAGCTGTAAGTTAATACCTCAAGAACACTACACTGCCACCGACCAACATCTGCTTAATTTACAAACAATTTCTTCTGTCATGAATCAGCCTCCCATTTAGCTGGGAATTGTAAATGCTGGTGACCCCCCCCAAAAAAAAAAAAACATGCAAGGAAAATGAAGTAAAGGCCTGCCAGATGGCCTTCAAAAGGTATGTGGCTAAAGAGATGCGGACAAAATGAGTAGGCCAAACTGTGGCATCTCACTTAGCTGAGGAATAGATGAAAGCATATTTAGATGGAAGATACCACGGCCCATAAAAACAAACAATAAATAAATAAGTAAATAAAATAAAATAAGCCATTCTCTTAAAAGGTGAAACTTCACCTGATGCACAGTACCTTAGGTTTCATAACTGGACATTCAGTATGGACAGACCAGTAACGTCAAATGGATGATTTAATGCATATTTTAAAATGGTAGCTAGAATTTGAAATAAATAATGGAAGTAACATTTTGGAAATCTTGGCTATATGTAAGTTTTAAAAAAAACTTCCTAGAACCATAAGAACATGGATATACTAGAGTAACTTTATTGACTTTGCAACCCCCCAAATTTGCCTTTCATGCATCAGTGACTGCTAATATGCTTTCTCCTAAGCATGTCTTGGTTTGTTTTAAATGTTCTAGAAAATGACATACAGCCAAATAATGCACAGTTGCTGGCAGCAGTACTATACCTATAAAACTGCTAATGCTAGCAAAAAAATTTGAAACTAAAATTTACTTATGGAATGTGAAATACTTACTTATGGAACATAGACATATTGATCAACTTTTTTAAGTCACTGTGCAGCTAATGAGCTCATCAAATGTAACAGTCTGGTAGACAGGAAATTGCATGGATTGCTGGATTCAGAAAGCACGAACACTAGTTAAATCGCAATATGCATATATACAGTTATAGTTATACTTGTTTTATAAAACACGGTCTGTTCGATAAAGTAAAGGCAAGGTAAAGTAGCTCTAAAAATGTCTAACTTAATACTTGATGTGATAATTGGCCGAGGCCTTCCTCTGTTTAAAGAGATATGGAAGTTATGGGAGGGAGATATGTCACCTCTAATACATAGCCTCAGTCCAGAAAAGGGTATAGAGCCAGAATGTGGGTTGGAAGGGTGGCCTAATGGTTAAGGTGTTTGCCTTACAAACACAAGGTACAGGGTTTGAATCTCACAAGGGATAATTGGCTAGGCTTAAAATGGCTCGCAAGGGCAGTTAGCCTAGTACTAACCTATGAAAAGGCTATGAAAAAAAAAGACACAAAAGGAAGAAATGTGTGACTATAAGTGGAGGGGCTGGGTAAATCTGATAAGAAGTCATGACAAAAGACTCTTTTAAAAGAATAAACTAAGTCACTGTGGAGGCTAGCAGAGAAGATAAGTCTTAGCAAAATATTCCAGTAGTTAAAACAATAAAAGAAGAAAGTGTGGAGACCGACATGGAAGATGAATGTTACCAGGAGGACCTAGCAGTTAAATTAAAATAAGAAGTCTGTGTGGAAACTCATAGGGAAGTGAGTGTGGATACTGAGAAAGATAAAAATGAATCTCATATTGAAGAAAAATACTAAGGAGAAACTGACTGCTTCTCTCTGCTACATCAATGTGGAAACCCAGGCAGAAACAGAAGAAGGACACCAAAGGTGAAGAAAATAAGGAAGTACTGAAGGAAAATTACCATAGCAATGATAAAATAATTTATTTTTGTGAGTTATCCTTTATAATGAATTAACTAAGTTGATGAGAACAAGGGGCTAGAGCTTTCACTTCACTTCATGTCAGAATACATTAAATAATGCTGATGAGTCTGAACTTCAGATATGCCATGTAAATTTCAGAAAAGCTCTGTGGGAAGACAATGCACTAAGTAAAGCTATGGAGAATGCAGAAACGGTAGATGGTTGCCACAGGAACAAAAACACCCACACTTCATACCCATAATTTGAGTTCAAAGACAATTTTTTCTACAGGATAACAAAAGATAAAGAATATATACTGAGTCAGTTATTAGTTCGAAGATCTTTTAGAGCAATTGTAATAAAGTTAACGCATGACTACATTTTGGATGGTCATTTAGGAATGAATACAAAAAAACAACTTTTAGCTAGATTTTACTGGCTCAGCATTGTTGTGAAAGTCATAGCTAATCTTTATGCAGTAAGGCCAGAGATTCAAATGACAGCACGCAATTACAGATTTAATAAATCCTTAGTACCCATATCCATCGTGAGTGTCGAATTTGAAAACATAGCTACATACATGGTAGGTCTACTGGTAAAATTGTGAAAGGGTCACCATTATATCCTAGTAATTACTGATTATGAAAGAAAATTTCCTGAAACAGTAACTCTACAAAAAGACAATGCAAAGTCCTTAGGAAATGAACTGCTTTTTGCAGTGTAAGAACTGCCCAAGAAGTTCTTACAACCCAAGGAACCTACCTCATTAATTTCTGAGCAACGCATGAAAGTCTAATGTTTGGAAGTCCTCTTTTATTACATATTCTGAAATTGACAGAAGACAAAGTACAGCAGTTAAAGGAATTACCCAGGGCTCTAGCACCCTAAGAAGAGGAGGAAATAAGTGGAGTTGAAGAGGAATGGCAGTGGCTTAAAACAGCATGTGTGAATATTACAGAACAGATATGTGGCCAAGCCAGGTATGGAAATAAGATACATAACGAAAGCTGGTGCTGGAATGCAGAACTCCAGGAAGCCATCAAAAGAAAGAAGGAGTGCAGGTAAAAGTAGGAGCTAGAAAAGACTGACCGGCTAGGAAAGAATACTGGTTGGCTAACAAAAAAGCTAAATAATGAGTTGCAATAGCAAAGAACAGGGCATCGGATTCACTCTGCAAACATCTGGAAAGTGAATCAGTAAGTGGTACAAAGAAACAATATCAGGTTACAAGGCAAAGACAGAAAGATAAAGAAGATAATCAGACACCCTTCATAAGGGATGCCAGCAGCAACCTGCTCACCAGTCCACAGGACATCAAAGGCAGATAGAAGGAGAATTTCCAGCAGCATCTGAATGAAGAAAACCTCACAGAAGCTGGACTGCCACAGCCACAGCCTACGATGAGAGAAGAAGAGGAGCCCACCCTAGAAGAGGTTAGAATAGTACTAAGGAAAATTAAGTCAGGGAAAGCAGCAGGCTCAGATGAGGTCACAGCAGATATGATAAACATGCTGGGTGAGACAAGGGAGAAATGGCTCCTGAGGGTACTCATAGCACTGTGGAGAGAAAGGCATATCCCCAATGACTGCAAAATAAGCATACTCATGCCAGTGTACAAGAACAAAGGGGACATCCACAACTGTGGACAGTAGAGAGGCATCAAACTCCTGTCACACTGCATGAAAGGTCTGGAAAGTGGGACTGATAAACAGATATGCGGAGTAGTAGAAATTAAGATGGGAGATGAGCAGTTTGGATTCAGATCAGAGTGCAGCACAACTAACCCAATGTTAGCAGTGAGACAGATGGTTGAGAAGAAGCTAGAGTTGAAAGAATAGTCCAACCGGGCATTTTTAGACCTGGAGAAAGCATATGACAAGTTCCCAAGAAAGCTGATTTGGGCAGTACTGCGGTGTCTCAAAGTCCCAGAAACATTGGTAGAATTAGTGCAGGCTATGTACAACGACCCAATGAGTCAACTACAATTGGTGCTTTGCATCAAAGAAGGGTTCCCAGTAGGAGTGGGTATGCACCAGGGTTCATGTCTTAGCCCACTGCTGTTCATACTGGTGATATACGGTATTAACAAACAGTTTGGAGGGGACATATCATGTATGCAGATGATGTGGCATTATAGGCAGACTCTGAGCAAGAACTTCAGCAAAGGAGAGGGGAAAGGAATGCAAAACTGAAGGCACATTGGATGCAACTAAGCACAGACAAGACAGTGGTAATGGCAGCACATTGGGGAAATCAGGAGAAGCTGAGAACTGAGACAGAAGGGAAGATAGAGGAACAGGTTAATAGCTCTAAGTATCTGGGTGGGGTGGTTGAGGATAAGGGAAGTCTGAATAACGACGTTGAAGCTAGAATCAGAGGGGCTGCAGCCAAATATCATGGAGTCTCAGGTGCCATGAAGGGCAGAAGAGTGAAAAGTAAGGTGTACAACACAATTGTGTGACCAGTACTACTGTATGGTACAGACACCTGGGCAGTAAAGGCAGAGCAGTTGAGGAAGCTACAGGTGATGGAAATTAAGTGCTTATGAAGGGTGGTAGGATGTACACTGTGGGACAGACGAAGAAATGAGGACATAAGAGCAAAAGCCAAAGTAGCTCCAATTGCAGAAAAGATCAAAGAGAACAGATTATAGTGGTTCAGACACATGTACAGAAAAGAAGAAGACGATCTTGTGAAGAAAATTTAGGACAGACAGGAAGAAGGTAAAAGGAAACATGGATGTCCAGCAAAGAGGTGGATGGATTGTGTGAGAGAAGATCTGTAACAGTCAGGCATGAGTGTCAAGGAAGGCAGGAGTGTGGCATTGAATCGAGAGAGATGGCACCAGTTAACATGGTACCCCAACCCCATGAAGAAAATGGGTAAATGGGGGTTGATGATGATGATGATGATGATGGTGATGACTGCCAAACATTATACCAATACAACCATCAGTCACAATCTTTGCTCCTTTTATTCTTCAGCATGCATTTTATTACTTGTAGGCAGCGCTCTACCATATACTTGTAACACTACTGCCTTATGAGAGTATTTAAAAAAATGCTGTCCTACCTCTTTATGTCAATCACTACCTTCTCTTTGCAATAATATGTTAAATAGCTGCTCACTTGCTAACTAAGAATTATTTTTTAAATTGTTTCAACAAAAACGTATAACCGGAATCTCCCACACCTAAATGGCACACAAAACCTCCGCTTCTTCTTTTGGCTTTTCCCGGTTAGGGGTTGCCACAGCAGATCACCTGCCCACTCATGATTGGCAGTGGAGTTTTACGGTGTTGAGTTACTAACGCAGTGCCCAACCATCCATGGAAGGCACACACATGCAGGCACTCATGCCTAGGGCCAATTTAGAGTATCCAATCCACCTACAGCATGTCTTTGGGATGTGGGAGGAAACCGGAGGACACACAAAACCTCCACATGGAGCATTATTTGCAGCTGTAGCCTCAGGTAAGAGATCAGCTTCAGATATGCATGTCAAAGTTAATCAACAGCTGTAATCACAACACTGGTCACTAGTATAATAAGACAAATCTAGTGTAGACGGATTTGATTTCGCAGATGCTGAGGGTTTACACAGGATTATGGACAGTGATCCAAGGGGCACAAAGATCTTACAGAAGTTTTAGCAATTTTAGTAGAAGTGAAAAAAGGTACTAGTCTAAAACTGGCGGTGTCATATAAACTCATATTATCACAAGGAAAAACACCATCAAGTACCATGATGATGAGTATTTTCTTCAAACAATAAAACAACAAAAGCACTTTCATGTATTACCACTTTGTCCAGTGCAAGTAAAGACATAGCCACAGCCTGTTCATTCAATTCATAATTTATAAATAGTATTAATGTAAGGATATACAAACATATCAATTCTGGCAACCTATGTACATTGATTACATTCATAAAAGGGAAAAGCATCTATCTTTTTAAACATAATCATTGGGTTGATTCATGTCTTTATAACAGATCTGTGTCTTTAAATTACTTTTATTTTTAAAATCTTACCGAGAGCTATCATCAATTATCTCTTTGATGTTTTTATCAACTGTTAAAATATTCCAATTTTTCTTTATGACTTTACATATCTCTTTAACATTATGATAATAATATATAAGTAACCCAAGTTGTTACACATCATGTCGTTGTTTCTTTCAGTGCCCTCAATGCTTAGGAAAAGGTTGTGCACTTGTATTCCTACATGCCAAGATGTGTAACAATTGACAAATTATATGTTAGAGAAGATTGTAAAACTAAGAACATTGTTTATGCTGTCACTGTGAAATTTGTGCAGCCTTCTATGTTGGTAAACCTAATACGACCTTAAGAGAGCAAGTTAATGAACATATATACGATATTAGTAAAAGAGATCATAACAATGCTCTCATTAGACATATTAATGAAACTAGTGATCAGCACACTTTTACATTTTTAGTGATACAAGTTATTGTAGAACGTAACAGGTATGGGGACATTTTAACTTGCAGAGAGAGAGAGAGTTGAGTATAATTGGATTACAAAATTAAATTATTCATGTTTTCCTGATTTGAATGATGCATGTAACCATAAGCCTTTATTGAAAGGTAATTGACAATTATCTTTAGATGTTTTACATTGCTAAGAGTATTTAATGAACAGGCTGTGACTATGTTTTACTTGCACTTGACAAAGCAGTAACACATGAAAGAGCTTCTGTTTTTTTTTTTTTATTGTTTGAGTAAAGTACTAAACCTCCTGGTACTCAATGGCTTTTTTTCCTAGTGATAACTTTAGCAGTTTTAGGCAGATGTCAGCCTAAAAATCTTAAGTTTAAATAATGTGACAATCGGGTAGATGGTTTTGTGCATTACATGGTTGTAGTTCTAGAAGAGGATCCCTCAAACGCCATTCCTTTATTAGGTTATCTCCTCATAATCAGACTAAAATAAAGAGACTAATGCTAAATGCAGGTATGGCATGGTATGACTACGAACAGAGATTTAGGAAGTTAAAATCCAAGGACAACCAACTGAAGTAGGATACTAAACATTCCGACACGTCACTCAGTATCTTGGTTGATAAACAGAAATTTGACCCTAGCCTGTCAGAAGAATAAGCCCCCACCAAAGTCAGAACCTGTTAGGCTTTCAATGCAGGCTAATGGGACTGGTTTGCTTGCTTGCAGGTCCCCTCAGATCTGGAATGTTTGAGGATGGAGACACCCATGCAGCAAGATGCTGGCACAAATATACAAACCCCTCCATCCCAAATCTATTTCAGATTAAGCTCCAACTCACCTTCAAGTCAGCCACAGATAGGGTTGATGGCAATTTTTATGGTTTCAGCAGAAACCATTCCTTTTACAGATTCTGATGAATGAAATTGGAACTATTCACCCATTAATAAGGCTATACTTCAGGACCTTTTAAAAGACCACCCTGACCAAACTATTGTTAGTTTTAGTTTCATTCTAGGTGGTTTCTACAAGGGTTTTTCCTTAATATGCAACATGCAATGGATACTGCTGCCAGGTAAGAGCTCACCTTCCATAAAAGGGAAAGAACACATTGTTCAGTCTATTCAGCTCAAAAAATGCAACTAGGTCACATCAGAGGGGTAGTTATATCTCCATCACTACAGTCCTTCATCATCTCTTCCTTAGGAATTGTTCCTCAAAAGAAACCCAGTAAATACTTGTTAATTCACCACTCATCACTTCCAGAAGGTTGTTCAGTAAATGACAGAATGCACAGCAGAGATTCTTGAGTTCAGCACTCCTCCCTGGAAGATGCAGTTGACTTCATAAAAACACTCAAGGAGTTGTCCAGAGTCAATATTCAATTGACATTTCATTTGCTTCTCATCCATCCTCAAGTGTGGCACAAAGCAGGCATGGAAATTGAGGGCAGGTATTTCTTTGTCACAGCTATGGCTATGGGATGCTGAGTGGTATAATAGGTTTTTGATTGTTTCAGCAAAATGTTACTCTAGTGTTGGAAACAACTCAATTCCTCCATCATGGGTGTCCAATACGTTGACAATTTCCTAAATGCAGGCGAAGGAAAAACACAAGCAAAGCTAAGGCTACTGGCCTTTTTCATGTCATGCAACACATTAGGTGTTGCATTAACAGATGACAAAACAGCAAGTCTGGTCAAGGTCCTAGCATTCATGGGTTTTAAACAGACACTTTGCAAACTTGCTTTTGCTTACCAGAGGAAAAAAATCAAGAAATTTCTAATTTAGTTAGCAAATTTCTAGACAGCAAAAGGCCAACCACTGGGCAGGTCATGCAGTTTCTGGGAGTCCTCAACAGTGCATGCTGGACTATAACACCTGACAGAGTGTTCACCAGGTCTTTCTCAGAACTTCTACAAGGAGGTTGGAAGGAAAATCACAAAAGTTGGGTCAACAGAAGAGTCAATGAGGACCTCAAGCTCTAGTCACTTTTTTTTTACAAGATTTTAATGGTACTTCTTTTTGGCAGGATAATAAGGTGCGTAACAAAAATCTTCAGTTGCTCACTGATGCATTTGGCAAGTTAGGCATGGGGAATATTTTAAAGGACATTGGTTGTCTGAGCCATGGCCCAAACAATGGTCGACTGCTAAGATGAGGGATGTTACAATTTTAGAAAATTTTCCCCTTATGGGTTTCCATACAAACATGGCAGCATCAACTCAAGAACAAACATATAGTATTCAGATCTGACAATAAGACTGTGGTAGAGATTCTTTCCAAAAGTCAATTCTATTCTATGGCTTCAAGTTCTCATTGTCTTGAAGATCAACTTGTCCTTTGCAGGAGAACATATCAGCAGATCCAAAAATAAACCAGCTGTTGCTACTTCTTGTTTACAAGTGCAAGAGTTCAGAACATGGGCTCCACAAGCAGACTTGTTTCCCATTATGATTCCAAAAAGATTCGGTGATTGGAGATGGTTACATTTAAATTGGTTTGGAACTTTTGGATAAGCAATGTGAAGAGAGCTTACAGCACAGCTATAAAACATTTTGCCCTATTCTTTAGCAAATTAGATAATCAGGACCATCTCTGGTCTTTTACTACCATTTTATGGTATTTTCACCAATGCAAACACAGCAGTCTTGGCTTGTCCACTATCAGTATTCATTTAGCAGCTCAAAACTTATTTGTCAGAATTTTTCTCAAGTTCCTGATGTTACCAAACATTGGACTATTGCCATAATACCTAAAGGCTGAAGCTCTCTGACTAATTTAAGGATGGACAAGAGATGCCCTATAGGTTTACATTTACTTAAATCAATTTTCCAAACTTTACATTCTATCTCTGCCTTATATTTCAATTACTGCCTTTGGACCACTTTGTTTTGTTGGTTATATTTTGGGGTTTTTAGAATTAGAGAAGAAATCAGCACCCACAGATGGTCAGAAGTAATTTTTACCAGCGAGTCAGTTTTAATTTGGTTTATTATCTCTAAAACAGATCAGTTAGGTCTTGGTCATCAAGTTTCTCTACTTATAGTCCCAAATCCCCTCATCTGCCCTGTTTCTTGGGAAAGAACCCTAAGGGAGTTTTATCCTTGGGTTATAGGTATCAATACTGTCTTCATTGGCAAGATGGGTGCATCATTATGTACACTGATTTATCCTCTAAGATTACTAGGGTTTTGACATCTCTAGGTACTTTTGCCACCCTTATTTATTTATTTAACATTTGTTTACTGGAAAAGTCCAACTGGGACAGAGCCCATTTTCAGCAGAGGCCCAGGGAGAAATATCTCACTTGCATGTCTTTGGAATGTGGGAAGAAACTGAAGCACCCAGAGGAAACCCATGTGAATACAGGGAGGACATTTAGACTTCACACAGAAGTTACACCAGCCAAGATTCAAACCGAAGAACCTCTTGTTGTGAGGCGACAATGTTGACCATTGCACTGCTGCACCACCTATTGCTATATTTATTACTCTTTCAGAATATGCCGAACTTTTTATTTAACAGCAGCAGGCCAATCTTCAGAAGCTCTTAAGAGGTTAAGCAGGTGATCTTCCAATTCTTATTAAAGTTATATATGCTGGTTTGATTATAGTTAATTGTAATCATTCTGTTTATTTTTAGGTCCTAGAACCATCCTCATTTTGAGACATTAATTTATTTTTTAAAGCCTCTATCTGTCTCAGGGGTGTTAACCTTGGACTAGACCTTAATAAATTCACAGTGTTGTGAAAAGGATTCCCTGAGTTATGTTGGTGCCAAGTCATCAACCTTATCTCAGAGTTTTCAGGAGAATCAAACAATTTGGTACCAATCATTTTCCATGCTGGAGGGAATGATTTGGACTTCACCCCTAAAAAGCAACTCATATATTACATTTTACATGACCTAGAAATTATTAGGCACACTTACCCTGGTGTACTCATGGTCTGATTGAGTATTATTCCCAGGCTTCACTGGAAAGTAGCTTTTGACCAATGAGTTATAGACAAAGCTAGTAGGATTGTTAACCAGAGCAGGCCCATTTTTAGAAGTTTTTACTTTGGAACATCATGATTCTTATGATAAAGGTACAGTCTGGTTCAATAAGAACAGAGCCTACCTATCAACCATTGGTTTGGACTTTTTCAATGTGAATTTAAGTTTGTTTTTAAAAGAGCATTGTTGAGACTTCGCTGTACTATACCAAGTTATGTCACAATTTGACAAGCATAAGTAGAATAAAGGCCAATACTGTTGCAACCTTTTGAGTTAAGGTATTTCAAAAAAGGGAGGGCAGGCTTTGCCTGCCTGGTGGGTGACTCTTCATAGTCTCAACCCCACCTTTGTTACATACCCTGCCTTTTATATAGTGATTGGTATTAATGTTCATAACAGCACTGCACTGGCAGTGTCAGGATCTGTGGCTTATGATTACTGTAATCAAATTAAATTGAAGACAATTTGGGAGGGTTTTAGGTGATACCACTGGACAAGAGGCCAGTGGCTGGATTGGTGACAGTGAGGTTTATAATTTGTAATGTAGTTTATGGTTATTATATATATATATATATATATATATATATATATATATATATATATATATATAGATAGATAGATACAGTTATATACAGTGGAAGGCTACAATGAATTGTTATTAATAATACAATTATTATAGTCACTCCTGCAAGCATGTGCCCAGAGTTTTTTGTTTGGAAATGGAGTCCAGGGACAATGTGACTGTACGAAGCAGCAAGAGGTGTTGCCTAACTTCATTATTGTGCTTTTTATAGCGAGCCACAACAACCTTATGTTGTTGTCTCTATCTCAAAGTCACTTCACCAAGAGTGTTTCAACCCTCTCACCCTGCTTTCCTTTGCCGGGGGCAGGTCTTCATGGCCTCAGCCCCCATTTTGTTACATTTCCTCCTTTTTATTTTGATTAGTATTAATGAAAAAGAAGGCAGTTTATAAGGGCACATCACTGGCAGCGGCAGGATTTCTAGCTTATGGCCATTGTAATCAAATCAATTTGAAGGCAATTTGGGAGGTCTTTAGGTGACACCACCCAGCAAGAGGCCTGTGGTTGGATTGGTGACAGTAAAGTTTTTAATTTGTACTGTGGTTTATCGTTATTGATATATTTACAGTTACATACTGCAGAAAGCTACACTGAGTTGTTGTTATTAATAAAATTATTATAATAAAGTTATTATACAATGACCCCCCCCATTAATATTCCAAAATGTGCATGCTGATTGGTCAGCGTGCCCACTGTAAATTCCACAATATATCCAGTTGCCCGGACTTTTTTCCTTTGGTATAAAGTGCTCAAAACATTTTTTTTTAACAAATAAAAAAAAAAGAAAGAAAAAACGGTGCAACGGAGACTTTCTTTTCTCTGTTGCTTCCATTTCAAAGCATTAAATTACTGGGTATGCATGGGAGGCAAGTCCCATATGCATGCTCAGTACATCAAAACAGGGAAGCAGTGTACCACAACCAGCTGAAGAACAGTAATGCGCCATTATACAAAGAGATTATTTAAGAAAAGAAAGGATTTTTTTCTTAAATAATGTCATTGTATAATAGCAATAACTGACTCCGTGGTTGTGGTATATTGAAATTTACCCATGGTTGTCTTTATTTAATCACTCAGGCTTTGACCTCGTGATTAAGCCATGGGTAAATCTTCAGTATACCACACCATGTCATCGGTTATTGCTTAATGATCTCATCTGCAAACATGTGTCTAGTGTTTTTTGTTTGAGAACAGAGTCCAGCAACAATATAAATTCTTTAGTGAAAGTATTTTACAGAGATTAGTAGCTATGTAATTAAATGAATTAAAATCTGAAATGTGAATAATTTCAAATGAAGCACAAATCTAACATGCAAACTGTAGTAAAATAGGGTCTATATTAAATCAGCAAATGCTTAAAAAAGCGAATGCTGATTTATCAACCCCGTGTAAGCGAAAGCTTACAATCCTGAACACTCGGAACAGCAATTTTTTTCCCACAAAAACAAATTGCTGTTCCACAAAAAATAAATAAATAAATCAAAACTTCAAAACATTACATAAAGTAGGGGGCTGTGCCCCCCACACCCCCCTACTTAAATATACCAACTCCGAGATCGCACTACAGTGACGAAAACGGCAAAGTAATGGAGGCGGCCAAGTGATTTCCTTCCCAGGGGAAAGAAATCACTTATATGTTGTTTTGCTATTTTGCTGTTTCATGCTTTCAAGTTCGATCAAGATGCATTCCAAGTATTGCGTCTTCGATTATATAATAGGAACCTGTAAAATATTATATAAATAAGATGTATGTATGTATGTATATATATATATATATATATATATATATATATATATATATATATATATATATATACACATATTATATATAGAGAGAGAGAGAGAAAAAGAGATAAATATATAGATATATATCATTTAAACTTGTTTAGCAAATAAGCCACACATAATATATGTGCCTTTAAAAATAATTCAATGTTAAAAAATTCAGTGACTGACAAAACATTAAGTAACAGGTCACCCTGCACAGGATGACCTGCTGCGGTTTAGTCTCACACAGTGAACATCATTTAATTACAGCTATACCATTGTTTTCCACAGGCTCATCTGAAACAGGCAGTTCAGCCAAAACAGAAAAAAAAACGACTGAGTCATGCTCCTTCCAGGACTGCACTTAGAACACAGTCACACTATCTACCACTGTGGTCTAAATGAAATCTCGAAAAGATCATAATTCAAGTTGACTGTACACCTTTTTTTAACTGGATTATCTATTTTGCTCTGCAGACAATGTGACCTGAAAAAGGCTTATCAGTATGTATCTCCATGCTTCACAAATGTCCCTGATTTTCAGAGAAGATATGTCCCATGTAAAATTAATGATTTTGTACACAAAATGAGGGTTACATTAATTCGTTAATGCCAAGCATTACAGTTAAAGGCTTTTGTTTTTCGCAGTATATTTTTTAATAGAAATCTTATTCTATCAACTTTCTACATGAATGCGAATGTGATCCTGATTTAGAGCCTCTACCCTTATTAGTTTTTTGTGTTCTCACTGATTCTAGAAATAAGAAGTGGGTGTACCTCAAGGCTGCCTTGACTGGTCCTCTGTGTTTAGTTTGGATAAAGATACAACATCATTCGGGTTCCACTATAAAGCCTACACTTACAGATCTCAAAGTAACCAGAATACCAAACACTAATGCACAAGTTTTCAAAAGGGTGAAATTGCCAACTGAAAGCATTTTTGCAATGAGCCTGCCTTCCTGTGCGCACCCCCCCCCCCCACCACCATGTAGGAAGCATGCCTCTACTGCCAAACTAATATATACCAACTGAGTGGTTGCACAACCATGAAGAAGGAAGAACTCTCCTAACAAAGGGACTACTGCCACATCACACTTAGGGTTGAATTCCAAAAATAGTTAATGTCCACTGTAGCATACCAAAGTAAGTGTTTGTCAAACTGACAGCAGATGACAGTAAAAATGCTGAAGTCCAGCACACATGCTAATGAGCATGGTAAAGAATAGCTGTGGATCCTGCATAACTGCACCTGATTCTGGAACATAATGCCTGCACCCCATAACAATATAAAGTATCAAACTGTTTATGCCATTATATTTTGGCAAGCTTTTCACACATTCACATTATCCTGCCACAAGATCATATTATTTTTTGATATTGCATTATTACACTGCAGATTTAACACAATAAATGACAGTTATGGATAATGTAGTGAATGCACTACAGCAGCCTAGGGTTCTACAGGTGATGCTGGATGACAATCTGTAAATGCATTCAAATATCCACAGACATCCAGCATGGCAGTGTGCCAGGTTGCACTTAAGCCAGCTCTTAGACCAAGAAATAGTAGCTAGATATAGACTAGACAGAGAGCTGATGCAGGGTGTGCATGGGATATGTGCACTGCCCATATTCTCATGTAGCTTGTGGAGTAACCATGTCCTAAAATAAACAAAGGTTTGTCTGAGACCTGGTATACTGGCCTCTGGGACATTGCAGTGGTACAAGGTTGATACCATAGATATGTCCCACACAGACACTAGTATACACTAGGACAGCTCTGGGCAGGCATGCACATCAAGATGGATACTTCATCCACTTCCCAGGCACACCATGGGAGTGACAAGTTGCCATGGAATGGTTCTGTACCGTAGCCAGTTTTCTGTATATCATGGTTGTAACTGACACACTAACACACAGAAACACACACTGGGATACCTGCCATGGCAACACTAATGTACATAAGGTCACCCATGCTGAAAGCTCACTCTGTAGTCTTCCCCTGCCCCTGCCATGTGAGAAAACATAAGTCCTAAGGTGGTATATCATTGAGATGGTGGTGTTGCCCTGTATTGAGAAGGACACATTATGGGTCTGGGAATTGGCACATTTCATGCTTTTTGTGTCTGAGCATGAACTAACAACTGATCTACATGCACATTGCATGCAGAATCTATGGATAACTGGGTGCCATGGGGATGACACAAAAGAGAAAGTCTCCCCTCTAACCATTGGAGACGTATTGATAAAATGGGTCATGACATGTATGGGCCAGGAAGTATTGTGGCACTGTGCAAGGGTAGTAAAGATAGGCTGTTCTACAGTGTGGGCAATTAATGCCACACTTTTTCTATATTGAGAAAGCGCTGTCATTACCTCCCCATGCCTGCACTCCTGACTTTTATGTAACATCTGGATACAGTAAGCTATGCAATCTGTAGCACTAGAAAGTGCATATAACTCAATGCCATTATAATGCTGTATCTGATCATGTGTCTGTAACAGCAGGAATACATCTTCTAAAATGCACAGATGCATCTCTGCCATTTACCACATGCTGTTTGATGGACATCTGCTGTCTGCTGTGGAGCTGAGTCATCACCACTGTCAGACTCATGTGGGACAATTGGTCAAGATCATTATCATGACCAGTAACTGATGCTGCAGGACCAGCAGATTTGCCAGGTTCACTGTCCTCTCCCTAAAAGGGCATTTCTCGAGCCAAAGGACTATGACTAGCATGGCTGGGCAAAGTAATCACAGGTGTGGTATCCCTTGCATCATAGGCTGTTCTGCCTCTCTGTACCACATTGCATCTTCTCTCAGGGTTAGTAGAAAAGTCCTGAAAGGAAACAGTAAGTGAATGAGCTGCAACGACAGAGACAGAAATACAAGCACATATTACACATGTCCACATAAGAATACATATGCTAAAATGCTTTGAGAGTCAGATAGACTTATTTGTTGTACAACAATATAATTCTACACATACTTGGTCATTATGTCCAAGGCCTGACAGCATGTGAGAGCCCTGTGACACATGACATGTGAGCATCAATCCAGCACATAAAATATATGAGGACTGATATGACATATGGGAATACTTTCTTGGCATGTCATCTGTTGACCCATGAGCAGTCATTGAATCCCCAAATGACTTAGCCATCCTGCAGGAACGTTTGTCCAAAATAAATAACTAGTGCCATAATCATGGACTGCAACTAAATGCCAAAAAAGAATTATTGTATCCTTAGAGAATTCATCTACATCAGGGAGCTATCTTACTGACAATGCAGCCCTAAGAGTTGATCCATTTGTTCAGGATTTGGAAACTTATGTGGACCGTGACATAACTTCTGGCCCACGTAAGCCTGTTGCATGAAAGTCCTTCTATACCACATAACATATAAACAAAGGGACTGTGTCTAGATCTGGTGATGTCATTGTCCCCCTTTACTCAGCCCTTATTAAGCCACTCATTGAATATAATGCCCCTTTGACATGCGTCTGTTTAAACACATGCATCAACACCCAGAAAGATACCTTACTAAAAGTATACAAGACCTAAACAACATGTCCTACATGGGCTGACTCAAAGCCTTTTCACTATATTCTGTATCCTACAAACTGCTAAGAGATGACCTGTGTCTGGCATACAAGACATCCTCTTATACATTACTAATGGATTCACTGCACATCGGCAAGTCAAATGGCATCAGAATTACTCAGTCCAGAGATGTAAATCTCTTCTGTAAGATCAACAGAATGGTTTGGAGGGACAAATATATCTCACAAAGGATACCACTTCTCTGAAACAGACATATATCAACATATAACAAAGTTCATCTCTGTCCATATTCAAGTGTGCTTTAGAACTATGGATAGAAAATAGAAAATTTGCCTGAGGACTGCCCTCTTTACTACTACTAGTGGACAGAAGAAGCTCCTAAATGCTTTGTCTCATGCATGGGTCCCCTCAAATTGTGTGTGGTATTATCCCAGTTATTCTCATTAGGGATAATTTTTAATTATTGGCCATGGGAAGGGTAAAGCCAGTCTATAACCAAATGGGGCCAGTTATTTTGACCAAAAAAAAAAGGAAATTGTCTAGGCTTAAATGGTTTGTAAGGACAGCCCACCAAGTACTGGAGCTGTTGAAAACATAATATAAAACTTATGCTAATATGTGATACACATTGTAAAGTGTGATGTAGCTTAACAAATGTCATACCTCTGTGTCTAGGTCTGCCAACATCAATGTGACCAACCTGGTATACAATGATATAAACAGAAATGTTGGTGTGATAGCAAAAACTAGTTTACAGAGTTAGCTTATTTTGGTACAAGAATTGTTGACCCATTTCCATTGGCATTCTGCTGATGTCTGTGCTGTCTGACATGTGATGCTGTATGAAGAATCATGCCACTGTAGTGACAATCCCAGGCCCTTGGAGTCACAGCATGACTATCAGCTGCACTAGCCCCGCTGGCTATATCCTCTCAGATAAGGTGTTTCACAATGTGCCCACAAGTCTGCCCACGAGATTGATGCCATGATCCCAAAGGGCATTGATTATTATTTCTTTCTCCCGAGCTGTAATGTTCTCCTTCCATGTAAGAGGTAAATTTGTGTACCAGAAACTTAAGTGTATGTGCCATGTTTATCAACCCCACCTGTGCTATACATAATCAGTGCATAAATGTATGGGAAAACTACATGTGTGTGCTTCTGATGTGTAGTGCTAAGTCACTTCGTGCCAACGTACCACTAGGGTGCATACATACGAATGAAAAAATAAGGTTCACATTATTTATTTATGTTAACACGCTGGAAGTAAAACATGATATGACAATTATACACAGATAACTGTACAAATGTCATAGACAATGAAAATGTCAGACGTATAGCATGTGTGGAATTCAAACCCCAAACTGTAAAAGGAGCTACTCCCTACTCGACATTCAACTATTTAACTACACCAGTACTGTTACAGTGCAGCAGCTATAATTCCTAAGTTGTGTATACAGACCTTTTATTTGTGACAGTAATTTCTGATTCATCTCAGACAATCTATCACCATGTTATAGAGCAATGCAGTGCTGCAGGCAATGCAACTGATGCTTATGATTGATACAGTGCACACACATGGTTGGATGTCCAATAATGTACACATATGAATTCATATGCATAAGGTAGTGTCATATATGCTATGTACACAGAATGCCCCATAACAATGGCGGAGAAATTACAGATGTCCCTAAGCAGTCTGATGGCAGTATAATGGAAACACTCAGGCAAAGAACAACAGTATCGTACTGCAGTACAATGCCTTAACAATTGTTTGTAAACACTACCCAAACAGCAGCCATAAATGATGTCATGACATTTTTTTTCACAGAATGTGTAGAAATGCAGTAATAGTCAGTTAAGACTTCTATATCTGAACTATGTCACATCAGTAAAACAAAAATGAACACATACAATATAGCATCAATTAAGTAAGGCTTGCTTACAGATATACTTTTTAAAAGTTTACTACTTCTTTAGACAGCCATGAACTGAACAGTGTTTATAATCATCTTTAGTGCATTTTGCACCCAACATAATTAATGAGGTTCAAAAAGAATATTTCTGAAGATATCTGTGTAAGAGCCTTTAGCTTATTACATACAAGGGATAGCTACCAATGTCACTGACAGGTTGTCTCTAATATGTACAGACAAGATCCATCCTGAAGTGTGACACATTTAAAAAGTGAATCAGTAAATGTTCAATTTCATTCCATCTATGCTTGCAAATTGAGTGTATAACATCAGTAATCAATTTGAAAAAAGTCAGACATTTTGACTGGCTTCTATGGAAATGTTACCAGTAATGTCAAAGTTAAATGCACTCTGTGATCTAGAAAATCCATACATGTATTTAAGCTTACTGGAAGCACTCCAACCCAATACCGTATTTATGGGTGGCTTTAATTACCCTACTATTAGCTGGGAATCATATACAACACCAAATGTGTAGAAGCAGAGATTCCTGGATTTTGTAAACACACACGCCCCTGGACCAGTCTGTCAATATGCTGACCAGGAGTGCAACGTACTGTATGTGTTCCTCATTAATATGGGAGACTGCTGCACACCCGCTAGTGTAGTGTCTTTTCTGGTATGGTCAGACTACAAAATGGTCTCCTTTGAAGAAGGATAAAACCCATAAACCCTGGTAGCACTGGAATTTTCAGGAACCACTCTAAGGCAAACTTCATACTATTAAGTTAATAGTTGCATAGAGGCAGCTGTACCCAACAGAAATAAGTACAGAACTAACTCAGAAAACAAGCCACCCTGGTGGAAACAAAACATCAGTAGTATCTATAACAGAAGATAGAAAATCATGGCAAAAATTAGCAGGTGTACTACCCAACAGGATAAATGTACTCTCATTAAGCCAAACAAACAACTCTGAGGAAAAATGAAGTGTACAAAAACATATTTTATGTAGAACATTATTTAACTACGTCTGCAACCGCAAAGGCAATATACAATTGTGTTCAGAGCTCATTGTTAAGGGAGCCACCTATACTGAGCCAGAAGGTATAGTAATATTACTGGTAGACAAATTCAGCTCTAACATTGCCCCTCTTTTCCCCTCAACCTTCCCTCAGTAAATGCCATCAAATACAATTGCCCCATAGTCACTAAGGGACAGGTCCTCAATTCTCTCTCAAAGGCCAAGAGCACTGCATCAATAGGCACATACAATATCCCAAGATGCCTTCTAAATAGTATGAATTTTGACCTATCAGTCCTTCTGGAATTGCTATTTAACTGTAGCCTCCAAAAAGGCTGTGTGCTTAACAAATGGAGAACAGCAACAGTCATCCCTTGGCACAGAAGTGTGCCATCTACAGACCTAGAAACTAGAGACACATAAGTCTCATATGCAAAGCCATGGAAATAATTATCATGGAAATGATCAGTAATGACATTGGAAACCTTGAGGCACTGGGCCCAACTCAATTTGGTTTCATCAAGGGTGAGTCATGCCTACTCAGCTTGGTAGACTTCTTTGAGAAGGTCATCAAAGCAATAGATGAGGATAAAATGGTTCACACTGCGTACCTAGACCTGCCCATAGCATTTGACACAACAGCCCACTAGGGAATTTTTCACAAACTCAGGAGGATCAGTACAGAGCCTTGTGTCACCCAGTGGCTATCCAGCTGGCTCACAGATAGGGCCCAGGAAGTTAGAATTGGGGAGTCCACCACTATAAAAAGGCCAGTCACAAGCTGAGTCACTCAGGGATTGGTCTTGGGACAGTTTTATTTTTGGCATTTACTTTTCTGAAGTCAAGGCCAATATCAAGGGCCTCTGGCTCACCAGATTTCCAGATGATTGCAAATTAGGAACAGTCATAGAATCCCCCACTGACAGTGATGTTCTCCAGGAAGAGCTGACACAGACAAATAACTTTTGTAAGAAAGATGGGCTAAATCTAAATGCCAAGAAATACATTACAGTATCATTCAGGAAGCCATCCACCCCTGGTAACTATCATATTGACAACACACTATTAAGAGTCAACCCAGTAGTCAGTGTCTTGGGGATACACATAGACAGGAATCTTGCCTTTGGCCATCACATGTCTACAGTAGTGAGGAAATCATTCTATGGTGTGCATCTTCTAAACAAAATGATGGCATCTAGGTCCAGGGAGGTCATTGTTCCACTGTATGCAGCATTCATGCCTCCCTTGGTATGTACTTAGCCAGGCACATCCAACAATTGGAATATTCACAGAGGGTCCTCACTAAAAGTATAAAGAGTATAAGTAACGTCCTGTGCAGACTACCTCTAAGACTTATCCTTGTATTCTGTCTCCTGCAGCCTGTTGAGGGACAATCTATGGCTAACATACAAAACATTACCAGACACCACCCAGATGGACCTCCTGCATATCTTCAAAACAGAGAATTACCCATTCTAAATACTTAAACCTTGTCTGTGATATAAATATGGCCTGATGGAGAAACAGGAATGTATCCCAGGGAGTACCTCATCCATATGAAGCAAAGTTCCTCCCTAACCCAATTCAAGTGTAACTTAGACAGTTGGATGGCAAACATGAAAATCATCCCTGATTTGGCACCTATGCCTATAATGAACACAGGTAGCCTGTAAATGGTTCATCTCCCAGGCTCTTGCTTGTAAATTCTTCACCTTCCAAGTCCCTGCTTACACTTATCAAGGGTACCAGACATTGTCAGAGATCTAGTAGGCATAGCTAGGCTTAAAAGGCACCAGCTGTCATTAGCCTAGTACATACCTATGAAGCTAAGTGCCAACAGATAGAAAAAATAAGATTGAAACTCCAAGAGAAGAGTGAATCTTGAACGTTGTTCTTCTCCTTTAAACTACTCATATACACCAAACTCTAAGACTGTTATATCTAAGAGAAAAGAGAATATTCTGGGAAATGTCCATCTCTGACCTGGAATATATAGTCTGTTTTTTTGACCATTCAGTCTCTGTTTTTCAGGAACTGTCCTAGCAGGTCCCGGCATTTCAAATGTTTACCATTTCATCTACACTGGCTACAGCAAAGTAACTTCAGCACTTCTGAGTGCCCAGCTGGACCAGCTAGGAGACACCTCACCTTCTGCATATGTATTTTGCACATGAGGGTAATATGCAAGTCTGCCAGTGGCCCATCACCATGATCAGTGTGTGAAACACCATCCTTTGGCAGCTTCAAGGAAGGACTAGAATTTTCCAGGCAGCAATACAGATCCAACACAATTACAACAACTTTCACTGGATGATAACCTAGCAGCTGCAGGCCTGGCTCACCCAGGTTCACCAGACCCAAACTGAACCTACAATAAATGAGACTTTCAATACCTTAACACCATCTCACCTTATGTAATGACCAACTATTGAAGAAAATGTGTAACTTGCTCCTACTAAGTTATTCTTATATGTGCTTCTCAGCCTCACAAATGTTTTCCATTAGAGTACGTATGGTCTTTGTGTTCCTTCAATGCGTAATGTAGTCTGCATGTGACAGCCACGTAGGCTTTAACTGTTAATATAATGGCATATATTTGTGCACCTTTTGTCTATGACAGCAGAGCCAGATCATGGTCAAATGGGACCTTAGGCAGGGAAATGGACCAGGATCCCTCAAGAACTATTCAGGGTCTCATTATTTGGCTGTATCTCCCCAGGTACCAGAAAAGATGTTCAAACCTAACAGTGAGCATGCTATTTTCTGCTTTACTTTTAGAATGCTTACAAAGATTTAATTTGAAACCTTTATTTCAATTTTTATAGCTGAGAAAACAAAATAGTCTCACACTGAAAAACAGACTTGACATAAGCAACAATAAACTTATCTTCCCTTGAAACTCACATTCATTGAAAATGCATGTGGCCAGTGGCAGATTATGTGCACATTTATATCCACAGACATCCCCCAAAGCCAAAAATTATTGCTAGATTGTTGATTACATCCTTCTCAGATGTAGGTGTCAAAAATTAATAAGAATAATAATTACTAAAGTCCCATATTTAAAATTTGCATAACACAAATATAAGGTAGTCAAAGTATTACACCCTAATTCTCTCTTTCACCTGGACACACACATGCACAAACTAGTTCTGTAAAACCCGATTATTGACTGTTTAAAATTATTAGATGATGATAGCTTAAGATACCTTCATCCACAGGGAGCCCACCCCCATCAGTTATAACCACTTTGTTGATTATGTACATCCATTACTCTTAAGAAGAAATAAATTACATATACGTTATTTGCAGTTTTGCATGAACTACATGAAATTGTGTTATAATCATCAGCATCACACCATAAGATCCAGCCATGTGTAGCACGTTTTAAATAGGAGTATTTACAGCAGAATAAGAAATATCAACCATCTATTAGCATCAATGTACACAATCTGTGCAGAATAAAAGTCATCTAAATAATTCTGCATTAAAGAGAATTATTACTAATGCAGACGTTACTACTGGTGATCAACTTTCCATTTAAGTGCTTCATTAACAAATACAGTGGCTGCTGCCCTTGCAGAATAAATTGCCCATGTTGCATTAAAACATAGTGTGCTGCTATTAACTGTCATAACATTTCCTGATCTTGATCAGCTATGCAATATAAAATGTCTGGCAAATGATGATAAAAGGTTCATAGTTATTAAGCATGCAGTCTTGTGAGACCATTAAGGAGCCTAGCACAATTCCCAATTGCTCCAAAGCATTGCCTGGTTAAATGACTTGCTCAATCTCAAATGCAAGGTAAACAAAGCTAGAAAGAGTCAAACCCTGCACCCTTGCACTGGAAGCAGCTTATTAACAAGTTTTAGCATTAGTTCTCTG
This sequence comes from Protopterus annectens, assembly GCF_019279795.1. Taxonomy (NCBI): domain Eukaryota; kingdom Metazoa; phylum Chordata; order Ceratodontiformes; family Protopteridae; genus Protopterus; species Protopterus annectens. Next base: position 1,634,627,986 of record NC_056728.1, on the reverse strand, counting down.
TACTAACTGCCAGACTAACAGTTTTTAACTATATGCAGAAATCCTTTACAATCTGATCTTGCAGAGAAGTAACAAAAATAAAGTACTCCAACCAAGAATTCAAAAGAAGGAGACAGAAGTGAAACCAAGATTCTTTTATTTCACAACAATGAGGCTTTTGTCCAAATTACATGGACTTCTTCATGATGACTTCTGATGAAGTCCATGTAATTCGGACAAAGGTTCTCATTATTGTGGAATAAAAGAATTTTGGTTTCACTTCTGCCTCCTTCTTTTGGAATCTTGTAGAGAAGACTATGCAACAATAATATGCAACAATGACTACAAAAGGGATGCTTTCAATCAGACAGTTCTTGTCATCACTCTAAATGATGCAGACTATATAACTTGACAAATGTAAAATCCTTTGGATTTGTGTGGATGCTCTAAAGAAAGTACTGCAAAAATATATACTAAAATGCAACATATTTTCACCATATAACACAATCCAGGCCTATTAATGAATTAATTCATTCTTTACTGCAATGAATAAAGCAAAACTATTACAGACAATATAAATGCTGAAGTAGTTAGTAGCTTTTGTTCAACGAATGAAAAGTCATTCACAAATTAAAAATATTACTTCATATAGCATTCTGTTTTTTTT